>NC_069083.1:2927185-3158685 GCF_947172395.1 Bicyclus anynana
CTCAATTGATACCTGATTTCTGGACATGTGACCAAAGAATTTCAAAATCCCTAAAAACACAGTCGAAAGTCTTTGTTTTATCTTTAGTTCCCTTGAGAATGGAAATGTTTTAAAAGCGTTTAATCAAGAATATATTATCTTATATCGATGATCCAATCAGAAATAGCATTGATAGCAAAATGTAGACCAAACTTGTCGATCGGCCCACGTACGAAAGTCACATGAAATATTAGACGGGGGTATCGGAAGTACATAGTTCGTTAACATCCACAATCCCAGCTGGCAATGGAACGTGAATGGAATATGAAAGACCGGATAAAGTTATCGATATTACGTGTACGAAGACCGCTTCATTGATCCAGGGGATAGGGTACAGGGTAATTGTAAGACTAATAAGACTCAGGGTTCGCATTTCAGGTCAGGTTTACGAAAATAATATTGGATTGTTAACAAATTTAACATATTATGCATGTACGAGTTATGCAAGTCTGGGATTTTTCCAAAACTACTGATCTGAAAGTGATCTAATTCGGTTTAGGTATTTTTTTATACCGTTATTAGGTCATACAACGTCACCATAAATCTCTCTGTGCTGTGTCTACGTGTGTGTGTATTTATATCCCCTCTCTTACAATAATACAGATAATGTATATAATGGAACATTGTAATTAAGCTGTTGTTAATGACTAGTAGTTGAGCCGTAGTTTCTCGTCCGCGACTTCGACTGCGTGGAATTTAGTTTTTCACAAATCCCGCAGGAACCATGGAGTTTTTCGGGATGAGAAGTAGCCTATGTGTTAATCGAGAGTAAAATCTATTTCCTTTCCAAATTTCAGCCAAAGTGCTTCATTAGCCGCAGCGTAAAAGAGAAACAAACATACCTGCTTACACACACAATCTTTCGCTTTTATAAGATTAGTCTGATGTGATATACTAAGCAGCGAGCATCTGCAAATATACCCTAGCTGCAAATATACCCTGCTAGTAAAATATAATATAATACCCAATAAGTAACATTTAATTCTAAATCAAACAATTACATCAAAACTGTTTGGAAAAAAGTGGCGTGGTTTCTCTATGTTTTTCCTCTTTTTCAAGATACTATGTCACGTAATGGAATAAGATAACTCTAATTAAAGTTATACTAATAAGTTCGTTTTTTTTTATTCTTTACAAGTTAGCTCTTGACTACAATCTCACCTGATGGTAGGTGATGATGCAATCTAAGATAGAAGTGGGCAAACTTGTTAGGAGGAGGATGAAAATCCATCCCCTTTCGGTTTCTACACGACATCGTCCGGAACGTTAAATCGCTTGGCGTTACGTCTTTGTCGGTAGAGTGGTAACTAGCCACGGCCAAAGCCTCCCACCAGCCAAACCTGGACCAATTAAGAAAACCTCAATCGGCCCAGCTGGGGATCGAACCCAGGACCTCCGTCTTGTAAATCCACCGCGCAAACCACTGCGCCACGGAGGCCATCAAATACTAATAAGTAGTTGAATCTTAGTTTTTGTGACAACCTAAAAAAACAGACTAAACAACGAGCTTATAAAGATATGCAGCATAACAGGGAGAGCAATCAAAAGCTAACTTGTTAGCAATTAAAAAACAACGGACTATTAAAATCACTTCGACAGTCGATAAAAGGGAAGCGGAAAAATGGAGGGGGGAAATTGAGTTAAATTTCCACCAGTTTCAAAAGCACTCGACGAAGTGGGCGCGTTCGCACGTTAGCATGATTGTTTAAAAGCGTCCAAGCCCGACGCTCTCATTTGCCGGCGCCTCCTTTTTCTATAATAAATCACTGGCCACCGCTGTTGCAGGTTTATTGCTTAATTCTCTAACATTACAATGTTTACTCCACTTCGTATACTATGTATAGTGAGTATTTTTTTTTCAATTCCAATGTAAAGTTGGGTAGTTATAAGTTAACGTACAGTCTTAGAATTATAGAATAAAGTAAACTGTAAAATAAAATTACTAAAATTTTTAGATTTATTTTTAGTTTAATGTATTTTTTATTACTAAGAACTCATGTTCGGCTCACTGTTGAGCACGAGATTCCTTTCTTTAGAATGGAAGGGGTTAGGCTAATAGTCCACCACGGCTGAATGCGAATTGGCAGACTTCACTTAGGTAGAAGATAGATCTGCCAAGGGTCACTAGCAGAGATCTCTTATAGAGATAAGTCGTTCCTTGTCCACTGTTTTTCTTTTTACTTTTGTGTGTGTCTAATATTGGTACTAAATAGATTTAAAAAAAACAAGATTAAGAAAATTCAGGTAAGCAGGTTTCACGACGTTTTTCCTTCACACGTGATATTTAGACGGTATATGTATTTTTATTAATTTTAATAAGTTACACTTTTACTTTGCGTAGGTACGTGTTGTCAATAACCAACCAAACTGAACGATTATTGAAGACAAATACCTATGCGATAACTTTAATTTCAATAGACATTAATACAATTCAATTTATATAAGCTGGCACTAATAATAAAAACCAAAAAATATAAAACTAATATTCGTGAAAAGCTCTGAAAACGATTATCGAATCACTCGCATCAAAATCGAGTGCAATCGGCGGAAAATCGATTTAACAATCGAAACCGTTGAATGGGACGTTAATTTTATCTATAAGTGCACTTTTGTCTATGGGCCTGCAATTACATGGCGCCAACTGAAACGTACATTAATTAAATTAAAACGATAACAATGGCCAACGTAAAATATACCTAAAATGTGTTGATAAAATGGAGTTATAATGTCATTATCTATCTTTGATGTTATTCTGAATTCCGAAACCAAATAATCGATTTTAATATAATTAACGTTATCCCATTCACGGATAGCACATTAGTTTTATCTACTACTAGCTAACGCCTCGCGGTTTCACCCGCGTAATTCCCGTTTCCGTAAGAATACGGGGATAATTTATAGCATATTGCCTTCCTCGATAAAATATGGGCTATCTATCACTGAAATAATTTATTAAATCCAACCAGATCAAATAACCTATGTTACTCTCTGATAACGTAGCTTTCTATTGGTAAAACTATTTTTCAAATCGGTCCAGACTTTTGAGTTTATTCGTTACATACAAAGTCACTAACATAACTCAGCGAGTCGCAAAGCTTAAGTGGTAGGTCACATAGTTCGAAGAGCCGATGGACGTTGGGGTCCTAAGGTGCTGTAATGGCGACCCCGCACCAGAAAGTGCAGTGTTGATCGACCCCCCCACTAGGTGGACCGAAGACATTAAGCGGGTTGCAGGGAGCCGCTGGAAGCTGGCGGCTCGAGACCGTTGTGCATGGAGGTCCATGCACGAGGCATATGTCCAGCAGTGGACGTCTATCGGCAGATAAGGTTACTCCCTGATGATTATCAGGGAGTAACCTTATCAGCCGATAGCTTTCTATTGGTGAAAGAATTTTTCAAATCAGTCTGGTAATTTGGAGTTTATTCGTTACATACAAAAATCCTAAATTTTCCTTTTTATAATATCTGTGTAAATGTACGAGTATATATTTGCCATTAGGTTGTATTAGCACTGAAATTGAAAATTATTTTTTTCAAGTTCGAAGCACCAGCTGACGTACAATATGTTATAACCAGCTGATTTTTTTTTCAGATGAATTATTGGGTTAGCTACAGTTTAACAAATTTTCAGCTGGGAGGAAATGAGTGAATGTATTTATTTTTCTTCGAGTGTGGGAGGGTCCAGCCGGTCATCCTCCCCACCGTATCGCAGCTGACGGTCATAAGGCATTATGATATTATCATCTGATGTGTCTCACCAGTTATCTTTCGAGAAGAAATAATTAACCAAATTTTCACCTGGCTCCTGGACTATATATAATAGTGTAACAGTTCTAACCACAGCGTAGTGGAGACAGCGCAACTACAAGCACCACTGGTCGCGTCCAATATAGCATTATACAAAGAGCATGCAAGTAGCGTAAAAACTGGAACAGCGAACACTGCAATATAATTAGTTTGGTTAGAACCATTAAGCCCAGTGAGCAGTGCAGGCACTAAAGGCCCCTATTTTAACGCACTTTGAGTACGCATTTGGCTTATTCTCGTTTGCTCTTGGACAAATTCTGCTTATTTCAATGGGCATTTCATTTTATTTTTATTTAGTGCTGTATGCAATTTTGTATAGCGGGACTGTTTTAATTTTCTGCCATAAAATAATCCGACTTAAGGAGACTTATATGAATGCCTACTTGTACGTTTTTTATCTTAATAAGAAGCCGTTTGGAGTTTCATTTGTTCGAAGGGGAACTAGTAGAATGAATTATATTGATACACATAAACATTAATCTATACTAATATTATAAAGCTAAACAGTTTGTTTGTTTGTTTGTTTGATTGAACGCGCTAATCTCAGGAACTACTAATCCAATTTGAAAAATTCTTTCAGTAATTGATAGGCCATTTACCGAGGAAGGTTATAGGCTATATATTATCCCCATATTCCTGCGGGAACGGGACCACGCGGGTGAAACTGCGCACAAATAGTCAAAGAAGACTTTTTAACTAAAACATTTTTAAGCCTTCTTAAAAAACTAACCGACTTCAGGAGGAGGTTCTCATTTCGATTGTTTTTCTTATCGTAATTTCCTAATTCATTTTAAAAATTCTTTCTTTGTTTGACAGAGTGTACTTTCAGATTGGTCCCATTTAATTTTCATGAAAATAGGTTCAGTAATCTTGTGTTAAAATTAAAATAACGAAATTGCCCGTACTGTAGCGCTATCGTTCACTATGCTAGGACACACTAAAAACAGAAAAATAAAATATTTTACACAAAAATATTGAACCGAGTTCAAAATCACAAAAATAAACTAAAAAGCGAAAAATATCATCGAATGTTCTGCCTTCTGATCACTTTGAAGGCGGTGCCAACACAATGATGCATTAACTAACGCTGATTATATCATATAGTTTTAGGATTTATATACAGTTATTTCCCGTGTTTCTTTCAGAAACGGCTTTAATTAATACGTCAATGGCTTGGTACCGGCTTCAAAGTGATCAGAAGGTAGCACATGTGATGTTATTCTTCGCTTTTTAGTTTCTTTTTGTGGTGTCGAAGTCGGTTCAATTTTTTGTTAAAAATATTTTTTTTGTAATAGAAAAATACGAGTATTTATTGAAATTAGTTATACAAGTACTTTAAACATAATATTTTCATTCTGCCTGCATTGTAAAGCAACGGTAAAATCCTATACATTGTACCGCATCGGCTGAACCCTACCGGTAACGGAAATGAGACAAGGAATTTATTACGAGGGCAGAAGGGACGGACCACAGAGTAGGTACAAATGTCAATGTACTCGAATAGTAAGCAGAGGTATTAAAAAGAAAAATAACTACAAAGTACATTAGAAAGTTAAGTCATATATTTTACTGTACGTGATTGTACGTGGTATCATTAAAATCTATTTAAGAGTTTTTTAGTTATTGATTAACTGGTAGATGCCTTACATTTATTACAGCCGGGTTTTAGGCTTGACACAGGAACTAAGTCATAATGAAATTTATGATTATTATTTTTTATAAGGGCTTCTGTTTAATATACTTCCCTTCCAAAGTGGTAGTACAGTCACTACAACAGAATAAGTTGACGTTTCAAAAGTGCATGCAAATAAGCCTACTTGAAGTAAACGAATTTCGATATTTTTGAATCTAATCATCATCATCATCATCATCATCATCATCATCATCATCATCATCATCATCATTATCATCATCATCATCATCATCATCATCATCATCATCATTATCATCATAGATGAACGTCCACTGCTGGACATAGGCCTCTTGCATATACTTCCAAACACCACGATTGCGAGTCTCCAGCGACTCCCTGCAACCCTTGATGTATTCCATCTCCAACACTGCACTTTTTGGTGCGAGGTCGCTATCTCAGCAACTTGGGACGCCAGCGTCCATCGGCTTTTCGAACTATACGCCCTCGTGACTTACTGAGCTATGTCAATGACTCAGGTTCTTCTGCGGATCTCCTCATTTCTGATTTGTTCACGCAGAGAAACTCCAAGCTTAGATCGCTTCTTCGCCCGCTGAGTGACCTTGGATATAATATTGAATAATATTTTCTGTATTCCTCATGAATTTTAGTTCTAAACAAGATAAATTGTTTTCACGTTTCGCACACTGATATTCTTATACTGTGATGTATGTGATGTCATAAATTTGTAGCGCTGTATCGCTGCCCCTATGATCAAGTACGTGACGCGAGTACCAACGTCGCTTGCGGCGCGCGGTGTGCATGGATCGCTTTCATCTGTATTCGCTTACGAGCCAATATCGCCGACGGGATGAAATTGCTATCAATTCTCAGTATATTATAGTACCCGTGACTTCATACTGTAAGCTTTAAGCATTCTGAAACACAATTTTGAATAGTTTTAATTGAGTAAAATATGTAAAATAAAATTAATTTACATTGACGCCCGCGACTTCGTCCGCGTGTAATTTAGTTTTTCACAAACCGCGGGAATCATGGACTTTCAAGTCAATTAAATTTAATAAACCAGTTAAAAATTTAATATAAATTGCAAGTGACGTCATTCATAGAGATAACAGCGAGATTGGCGTTTGCAGTGATGTGATTATATCACGTCACCGCAAACGCCAATCACAAACCGATGCCTTGTAGCGAATGACGTTACAGTTTATGATTGGCGTTTGAGGTGACGTGATAAAAATATAATTTTGTTTTATAAAAATACTAGCTGACGTCGCGCGGTTTCACCCGCGTGGTTCCCGTTCCCGTGGGAATATGGGGATAATATATAGCCTATAGCTTTCCTCAATAAATGGGCTATCTAACACTGAAAGAATTTTTCAAATTGGACCTGTAGTTCCTGAGATTATCGCGTCCAATCAAACAAACAAACAAACAAACAAACAAACTCATCAGCTTTATTATATTAGTATAGATTACAATTACGAGATTATTTTCACAAATAAAAATGTGATTACAGTTTCTATGCACCTAAACTGCCTCTATGCAAAAATTTTTCTTAGTTTTCTACAGCAGGCGAGTAGCCTATTCTACACTGTAACGCTTACGCCATATTTGAGACATAAGATGATGCATGAGCACGAATTTGAAAATTGATAAATATTTTCAGTATTTCTCCTTTGACGATACTTTTAACTGTTGATTTTTATGTGAGATATTCTCAAAGAGAAATTTCATTACACATTCCTACAAGTTACGATTTTAAAATTGTCCACTATATTATCCTGAGTTTCTTGTAAATATGGAAACGATATTTATTTATAACTGCTATGCTATGCTAGGCTATGCCCCGCGGCTTACACACGCATAGATTTCGATTGTATTTTCGTTTCTATATCTTTTCCAGAATTATATTTATAATATGAATAATATATCTTCAGCCCTTCTGAAGTTATCTTTAGTTAATAGTGGAACTAGCCTGACTTTGATTTTACATAGTTTACAGGAATTTGAAATATACTAAAGAATATAGGTATCACACTTCACACTAATAATATGTATGTATGTTTGTTCCTCTTTTACGCTGCGGCTACTGAAGCGATTTGGCTGAAATTTGAAATGGAAATAGATTTTACTCTGGATTAACACATAAGCTACTTTTCATCCCGGAAAAATCCATGGTTCCCGTGGGATTTATAAAAAACTGAATTCCACGCGGACAATGTCGCGGGCGTCCGCTAGTTATATTAATATAACACTAATAAGAAGAATAAGTAGGTAGGCACCCACCTGAGAGTCCTATTAAAATTAATTATGTAAGAATATCAATAGTTTACATTTAATTGTATTATTACTACTTACGAAATAATATAGTGCATTCCGGTGCTGGAAACTTGAAAATTTTTTGTAATTGAAAATTATTGTTTTGAATTTTTTAATGCAACCATGTCATACCTGTCGATTAATTTTATTTAAGGAGTATTTTCCAATATTTACCTGCAACAAAACAAAAATATTCATTAATACAAAATAATATATGCATAATTTAAATAAGACTAGTTTGGAATTAAGACATTTAAGTATAATAAGCAAACACACATACATATTTACCTTAGTTAGTATATTGATGCAATTTTGTCCTTTCAACTTTGTATATACAAAATCCCTGTAAACCGTATTGAAATCGTCAGCAAAAAAGTAACGCTAATTAAGCAAAAAAATAACGGACCGTATTTAAAACAATGATCAAATAACGGAATAATTCTCGTTAGGGGGCCAAATTGCGCGGAAAACGGCTGATAACAAAAAGGAGGCACAATATCTAATACATTTACAACGAAGTGAGGCAAGGCGCGCCCCCGTCACAAGCACGCGCCCATTACGCTCCCGACCAAGGAGGGTGTGGCCCAAGTGACAAGAGAACGCGACTAACTGACTCAAGTTACTGGTACCAAAAATGTGCCAAGGAAACTAACCTATAGCCACTAAATATCACGCCGTTTAAGAAAGACAATGTTATTGCGCCCATTACGCTTCTAGTCAAGGAGGATGCGGTCCAAGTGACAAGAGAACGTGATTAACTGATGCAAGTTACTGGTACTAAAAATGTGCCAAGGAAGCTACCATAATTACCTATTACTAAATACCAACCCGTTTAAGAAGGACAATTATATCGCACCCATTACGCTCCTGGTCATGGATGTGGTGCAAGTGACAAGAAAGCGCGAGTAACTGGCGTAAGTTATTGGTAATCAGAAATGTTCTAATTAGACTAAGAAAGGCAGATTTTTTTTTTTTTTATTCTTTACAAGTTAGCCCTTGACTACAATCTCACCTGATGGTAAGTGATGATGCAGTCTAAGATGGAAACGGGCTAACTTGTTAGGGGGAGGATGAAAATCCACACCCCTTTCGGTTTCTACACGGCATCGTACCGGAACGCTAAATCGCTTGGCGGTACGTTTTTGCCGGTAGGGTGGTAACTAGCCACGGCCGAAGCCTCCCACCAGCCAGACCTGGACAAATTAAGAAAATCTCAATCTGCCCAGCCGGGGATCGAACCCAGGACCTCCGTCTTGTAAATCCACCGCGCATACCACTGCGCCACGGAGGCCGTCAAAATAGAATCAGTGCGTTACGTTATGATGACGCACGACATAACAGAACAAA
This sequence comes from Bicyclus anynana, assembly GCF_947172395.1. NCBI lineage: Eukaryota > Metazoa > Arthropoda > Insecta > Lepidoptera > Nymphalidae > Bicyclus > Bicyclus anynana. Next base: position 2,936,352 of record NC_069083.1, read on the forward strand.
AGGACGATGCACGCACCTAGTCATTCTTAACAACGGATCGAAGCAAGTGAAACACTGTTCGTCGTAGCGACGGAGCTCCGTTAAAACGCAATTTCGAAATATTATTGCCGCAAAATACTGCAGTTTATGACAGGTGAAATTTTGTGTAATTATCTCATGTTTTATGTGTTTAAGAAACAAAATACGTGTTGTATTTTATGCCAACGAGTACGTGGTGCAAATAAAAAGAAAGTGCGACTAGCTGGCGTAAGTTAAATGTAACCAAAAATGTACCATGGCACTAATCTAGGGAAAAATGCTATTGCCACTTAATACCACGTCATTTAAGAAGGCTGAAATGTTATTGTGTAATTTAAGATGTTAAATAAAATACATGTTACATTTCGTGCCAAAGAGGGCGTGGTGCAAATGATAAAAAATAGCGACATTAAAATGCTATTACCAACAAAAACTACGCTGTTTTAGACAGGCTGAAATATTTCATGTACAATTTTTCTTTGTTTTGGGTGTTTGGTTTAAGTTTCTCGTTTTGATAAACGAAAGGTAGGTAGGTAAAAGGTAGTGCAAATAACAAAAAACAAAATAACCATGGGAAAACGTAGCATCACTAATTCAAAGGTTGCTTTAGACAAAATTGAAATATGTTAAAGTAATTTTTATTTAAAGTGCTTGGTAAAATTAAAAAATATGTTATAAAGTGCCAAAGAGGACATGGTATAAGTGACAAAAATATAATAATATCTTTATAAGTTACCACCCTACCGGCAAAAACGTCCCGCTAAGCGATTTATATTTTCATCCACCTCCTAACAAGTTAGCCTGCTTCCATATTAGACTGTATCATCACTTACCACCAGGTAAGATTGTAGTCATTAGCTAGCTTGTACAGAATAAAAAAAAATACTCTAAATATGTCTATTTAGAATATAATCTAGGTACAAGAAAAGTGGACATAAATACCCTCAACATACGTTTTACTCTAAAGCCGACGGAGATTGAGAATGCTATGTCTGCTTTCTTGTTAATAATAACATATAATTTGTTTTTATATTACAAAGAGCAACTGCTGTTTTATCTGTCGGCTTTTTACGGTAAAGTCCACCTTTTGAGTCAGTGGAAGAGTCACAGTACGGTACAGTAATTTAATGATGGCCTTAAGATGAATCAGGTAACCATAATATTACTGAGATCTTACAGTATTTTGTATTCTTGTCGTGTTTTTTTATTAAATTAAATAATCCAATCCAGTTTTATTTCATAATAATGAATTGTTAAAATGAGTCAGATAACCCTATTACTGCGATATTACAGTATTTTGTACTCTTGCTGTTTTATTTATAATGTTGTTGCTAAAAAAGTTCAAACGCCTTTGGCTAAATTCTATCACTTGCACCATACCCATAGTAATGCCTTACTAATGACTGTGTGTCGAGATTTTTCCCCCCACTCATAAATATGCATTAATGATGGGCTTTCCGACGGCAAGTGTAATTTAAATTTTAGTATACGGCTCACCTACTCGTACTCGAAAATAAGTGAATCTATTAGGTCACGATTGTTATGGTAATTAGTTAATAACCGTGGGCTTAATAACTGTTTCGCTTTGAGCTAAGCGGCGTTTTAAAAATGAATTAGGTAACTTTGTGAGTGTGAAATACTGTTTTCACATATCCCGCTGGAACCATGGATTTTTGAGGAATAAAAAGTAAACTGTGTTACTCCAAGGTCCCATTTATCATTATACCAAAATTCATCTAAATCGGTTCAGCTATTTATCAGTGACTAGCGGACGCCCGCAATTTCGTCCGCGTGGAATTTAGTTTTTCACAAATCCCCCGGGAACCAAGGATTTTTCGTATAAAAAGTAGACTATGTGTTAATCTAGAGTAAAATCTATTCCCATTCCAGATTTCAGCTAAATCGCTTCAGTAGCCGCAGCGCATAGGAGGAACAAACATACATACACTTACACACAAACTTTCGCCTTTATAATATTAGTGTAAAAAGGCACAGGCAGATTTAGGTTATTATTTTTTTTTTCTTTTATACGTCTAATGAAAGAAAACCTTGAAAAAAAATTATAGCAAAGTTTATTTAATTAAATGCCGCCTGCAAAAATTATACTAGCAAAATATTACAAAGTTGAGTTACGTAAAAAATTACGTTAGGAACATGAAATTGTTTTCTACATTAATTAACACTATAGACTGGCAAGTTCGTTGATGTAACTGCCATAATATGCGGGCGACGGGGGAAAAGACTGGAATCGTGCGTGCGGGAAAGTAAGATGCATCAGTCATCAGTGTTCTATAATAAGTGTTCAGCTTTTACTTGATTAACAATATCATGATTAGATCTTTGATTTCCCTTACTAGAAATCTTGTTTCACTTTGATCCCTTTTGCGAGCACTATCAACAAGGTATGTTATTGACAATGACCAGCGGCGCTAACATACGATCAAGTAAAGAGAAATAGACAAAATGTTGTCCAATGGCGGCGGAGTTCTTCCAGTTCGTTCTCTTTCGTACCAACGCAGTGAAAGAAACGTTGTATCCGGTTGCACCGCTATTGGTTGAAATTTGTTTATTTCTATTCACGAGAATATCTCGTTGGTAGCATGTTAGGGCCGCGGGACTGACGGGTTAACATACTCTCTGAGGCGTGTCACGGGTATGTAACACTACAAACTTTCCAACTCCGGGCTGAGAATGTTCACTGAAAAATTCGAAGAAGAAAGAAAATGTCAGTCTTTCATAGACCTACCCTCGTATCCAGGACCTCGTGATCGGAATCCACATCCACATAGGCTAACCACTGAACCAACAAGATTTTTCTCCAGACGAACGTGGCAGTTGTTCATAGTAGGAGACTACCTTTATGAATTCAGTAGCCAATTGTTTCCATATAGATATGGGCGTAATAGCGTATTATGGAATAATTATTCTAATTGAAGCATCCAAACGTTAATTTACCAATTACTGTTATCAGTAATATCTATTTTCAATAATAACTGCGTATTACTATCAGTAGTTAATAACTCGTGGATTTGTTAAAACTAACCTTCATTTCCGACTGTACTCAGATTACAAGCTTTTTAAAAGTCAGGCTTATCTTTTTGAAAATGATTTCATCATCATCATCATCATCATATCAGCCGATGGACGTCCACTGCAGGACATAGGCCTTTTGTAAGGACTTCCAAACATCACGATACTGAGCCACCTGCATCCAGCGAATCCCTGCGATTCGCATGATGTCGTCAATCCACCTGGTAGGGGGTCGGCCAACACTGCGCTTACTAGTGCGGGGTCGACATTCTAGCACTTTGGGATCCCAACTCCGAACTATGTGCCCCGCCCATTGCCACTTCAGCTTCGTAACTCGTAGAGCTATGTCGGTGACTTTGGTTCTTCTGCGGATCTCCTCACTAAATAATTTTCTCTTCCATTTTCTTCTTCTTCTTCTTTCATTTTCTGATCTCCTCAGACCCCTTGTATTATAAACTAGCTGACGCCGCGCGGTTTCACCCGCGTGATTTCCGTTCCCGTAGAAATACGGGGATAATTTATAGCCTATAGCCTTCCTCGATAAATGGGCTATCTAACACTGAAAGAATTTTTCAAACCAGTAGTTCCTGAGATTAGCGCGTTCAATCAATCAAACAAACAAACAAATAAACAAACAAACTCCTCAGCTTTATAATATTAGTATAGATTTCATAGTGTACTCTATACATTTTACTTACCTTTCAAAAACCAGCTCATGGTTAAGAGCCCTGTGTTTTACAATAAAATTAAATAATAGATAATAATTTTACGTTAACTTACGAGTAGAAGTTTTTTTTTAAATATTAAAAAAAAAAAATTGTGTATGGTCCAGAGATGACACCGACCCCCATACACATCCTCGCGGACCCCCAGGGGTCCGTGGACCACAGGTTGGGAAAAATAGAAGTTCCTTTTTTGTACTACTGAGATACTTCTTCTTCTTCGTCGTCACACTCTTGACAGAGTGGTCGTGGTCGTCATTTGGGCGCGGTGGCAAGCCTCACTATCCGTCGCCATTCCTCCCGCAGTGTGGCTCTCCTAGAACATTCGTGGAGCGATCCATGGAGAGCGGTTTTTACTTGATCAGTCCAGCGCATTGGTGACCTGCCACGTGCTCTTGTGCCCTCCACCTTTCCTGAAAACTGAGATACTAAAAGTAATCAATTAATACAATAAATTCGAAGAGGCAATTCCCTTAATAAGTAAAGGGAGCCTAAAGTTGTTCATAACGCGTTTGATGTTGTAGATAACAATTTATTTTCATGTTTATTATCATGGCAGTAATTTACCTAACATCGGCAGTACGATGTTTCGACTTACCCGGTGGGTGAGCCCCTATTTGTTAATGGATTTCTTGGAATAGCTGTTACATCGGAAACTTTATTGTAGGTTCTTTTTATACATGGTAGCATTTTTCAACCTACGCAGCAAAAATAGGGGTGTGTGCATCTGTGTGTTTTTTTTTTCATTTAAAAGTAAGCCCTTGACTTCTTACCTGATGGTAAGTGATGATGCAATCTAAAATGGAAGCGGGCTAACTTGTTAGGAGGAGGATGAACATACAACCACTTTGGTTTCTACACGACATCGTACCGGAATACTAAATCACTTGACGGTACGACTTTGCCGGTGGGAAAACTTAAATCGGCCTAGCCGGGGATCTAATCCGAGATCTAACCTGACGGTCATTGTCAAATTTTATCTTTGTACGTCAAGCGGTTTTCGAGATTTCGAATGCAATTCAAGATTGGTTTTTAATAAAAGGTGTATTCCGCGGAATTCATACAAAGCAAACAGTGGTTGTTCAACCAAATAGTCAAATCACCTTGATCCCTGTTAAAGTTGCAAGACTCTACAGCAAATGTCATCACAAATCGGTAATGCATTAAATAATAACAATCGCTATTTGCATTAATTACAGATAATTGCTGATTAACACCGACCACGCGTTGCGTGGATTCCAATTACCATTTTGTTAGAATAAAATATGCGATAATTAAATTTGTTAATGGCAACACTAATGAATGATTTCTGAACAAAATGTATTGACTACTAGCTGATCTGTTATTGGTACTATGACGATCTCTCTAGCGTAGATGATACGGTGTGGTTTATGACAGAAAGATCTTGGCTTCAGTTCCCAGATAGGGATCGTTTATTTATTCTAATTATAGTTAAATATTAGTATTTAATTTCTAAATTGGCTCACGTCTGGTCTAGCTGTGGCTGGTTACCACTCTACTTTAAAAGCTCTGCCTCATTGAGACGCCATGGCGAAGTCGCCAGCGGTGCAGACCTGGCTACTTCTGGCATCCATAGGTCACCAAATCGAGTAGCCATGGCGTCTCGACAGTCACAAAAGTCAGAGACACTCGACAATACCAAAATTATAAGCATTATCTTTATTAACTTCGATTAACTACTTTCTTGTAAGAACGAGGGTTATTATAATCTGCCTGTATACGTTCACAGCTGGACATAGACCTTTTAGAGAGCGCTCCACCACACATAACCCTGCGCTTTCGTCATCCAGCCCCTATTCACTACCTCAATGCTAATACGGGGTCTCCACGCCAAATATGGCCTGCCCATTGCCACTTCAGTTTGCTAATCCTTTGGCCTGTATACATTACTCTCGCTCCTGCAGATGTAGAACGAGGGTGAAAGTGCACAGTGCTGCATATTTGGCAAGATAATCGATCGATATCAACCCATATTCGGCTCACTGCTGAGCTCAGGTCTCCTCAGGGTCTCCTCGGGAATGAGAGGGGTTAGGCCAATAGTCCACCACGCTAGCACGCACGCAGAGAATTGAGAAAATTCTCTGGTATGCAGGATCACGATATTTTCCTTCACCGTTTGAGACACGTGATATTTAATTTTTTTTTTTTCACTACCAATACTTTGGTACTTTTCACTACCAATGCTAATACGGGGTCTCCACGCCAAATATGGCCTGCCCATTGCCACTTAGTTTGCTAATCCTTTGGCCTGTGTACATTACTCTCGCTCTTGCAGATGTAGAACGAGGGTGAAAGTGCACAGTGCTGCATATTTGGCAAGATAATATGGCACATATGCCCCCAAAGTGGGAAGTGCACAACTACGGTACGCCACGCTCAAACAGTCTCATTAGTGAGCAACGAGGGTTTTTATAATCAGTCTGTATCCGTTCACAGCTGGTAGACCTTTTCAAGAGTGCACCACACATAATCCTTTGCCTTCATTATCCAGCCACTTTTCACTACCTCAATGCTAATACGGGGTCACCACGCCATATATGGCCTGCCCATTGCCACTTCAGTTTGCTAATCCTTTGGTCTGTGTACATTACTCTCACTCTCCTACGGATGTAGAACGAGGGTGAAAGTGCAGTGTTGCATATTTGGCAAGATAATATGGCACATATGCCCCCAAAGTGGGAAGTGCACAAGTGCGGTACGCCACGCTCAAACAGTCTCATTAGTGAGCAAAGTGTTTGCGCCGACAGACGCGAGCATTCTTTACTTAATTGCACTACTTTACTGTTGGAACTACGGGGAACAAGTAAAACATGTTGGCATCAACCTTGAAAGAAAAAAGAAAGAAAAGTCTTTTTTCTTGCTGACTTTTTGGCTACGTTTAAACATTGGCAGTAAAGCCTTTAATTTTTCCTTTCTTCTGGTTAACCTAAATATCGTTATTGAAATTATATTGAAAACAATATTCAATACCTACTTCAAATAGGCTTAGTTTAACTTTTGAAACGTCTTGTTTGTCTGTTTTTAGTCTCTTACTCTGCGCAAGGCACCTCTAAGAATTACTGAAAAAACGGTAAACTCAGCAGATGTTTTATAAAAATCATCATCATTTATAATATAAATTAATTATAATTTACAAATAACGATTACTTTTTATTTAATGTTATAAGCTTAACGATAAATTTGTCAAGGACAACGATTCTTTGAGATATTTGATCTACAATTTGAAGGTTATTTTCATAGTAATTGTTGAAAGAATAGGCAAATGACCTACCTGACGTATAGTAGAAAATTGTCGCCTATCAAGTAATACAAAGTTAAATGCTCTACCGTACCACAGGGAGTAGGTGCTAAGCTTCATATGCCAAAACATACCCTTCAGAATAATACACAGTATTGCTGCTTGGCAGCAATAATAAACATAGCAGTAGTTCTTCCCAATACTAGATCTATCACAAAAAGCTCCACTACTACTAATGTATTGTGATATACATGTGTCCAGCCAATTCGGCCCTATGTTGGTAAATAGATAGATTGCATGTTCGTTGAAAAAAATGGGTAAAAGGGAGTTTAGCTAAGTCACGCAACTGTGAAATCTTGCGCCTAATATGCTCTGTGTAGGGTGACGATATAATAAAAAATTGCTGGATATCTTCTTATTTTTGAGGCGAACTTACTAAATGGAAATTTCAAAAATCCTATTGCAAAATAGACATTAGATATAATGGAAATTTTTGCTCGTATTGTTATTTATTTATTTATTTATTTATGCTAATATTATAAAGAGGTAAAGTTTGTGAGGTTGCAGGGGGTAATCTTTGTACAAATTTTGAAAATTTTTTACCCATAGATATCACCTTATTTGTGAGTGTCATAGGGCACCATATTCGTACATGGGAACGGAAAGTACGCGGGTGAAGCCATGAGGCGTCTGCTAGTAGGAAATATGTCCGGATAAAACATACACAGCTTTCCAATTCATATTACTGGACACCTTAATTATATGTTTCAAAATTACAGCTTCCCAATAAGTATTACTGGGCAAACTTTTCACTTAGTTTTAGGGGAAAATAGACATTTACTTATACTTAGTTCACGTTTAAAAGACATTGCTAGTATTCCATTCAATACAAAAAACCACGTCTGATTGTTTGTATTTAGAATGTAAAATAAAATGAACTGGATAAAATAGTTTTACAATATGAGGGTAGATTGGAAAAGAAAAACTCCGTAATAATGGTCACCCTATCCGCATTAGTACTCGCGGCGAGTGAGCAGGCCTTTGTTGCCCCACCTTTATTGTTTGACAAGTTTCTTCGGGAATCTCACTTTAATTTGTTTTTCTTTTATTTGTAGCTTGTCTGTCTCCTTTAATGGCTTTTGTTCTCGCGGGGCCCGCACTTTGTTCTGTAATGAATGCTCTGATTTTTTAAAAACATCCTTTTAATGGATTGCCAAAATTTGTACCAATGTCTTGTAGTTTTTGCTGTAGTAAATTATGTACCTAACTTGAGAACAAATAATAATAATAATTAGGCATGTACAGTCCAGTTAGGTGGGTCCATTCAGACCGCAAGAGGTGAACCGCCGAATTCTGCTCGGCTGTGCAGCGTTCGGGAAACCAAGGTGCTGGAATGGTGACATATAGTCGACCAATAGAGCTCAACTGGATATATCGCTCTTTTTGTCGTTACGATGGGATGAAACAGAAAGAGAGAGATATTTCCTTTTTAGCTGATGTCTTCTTTAAATCGAGAAGATGCGTGATGAGTAGACCTTCTTCAGGAGATGTTGACTCAAAACTGTTTCATTGCAAATCTTTGGCAATTTGAAATGATCAATCATGAACGTAATTAATCTTCTATACTCATAATAAGTCTGTGGAGAGGTCAATTCTGTACATGAAATATATTTCCAAAATAATTAGTGATCGAAACTGATGCCGAAAATGCAATCAGTAAAACTTTAGTCTGTCTGTATGTTCGCTATAGAAACAAAAACTACTCGACGGATTTTATTGAAACTTGGTACAATTATTCTTCATACTCTTGGGCAGGTTATAGTATACTTTTTATCACGCTACGATCAAAAGGAGCAGAGCAGTGAAGGGAAACGTTGGGAAAACGGGAGAAGTTACTCCAGTTTTACAGCGATACTACTGTAAGGGCTGGATTAAAGAGGTCTAAGGGTGGACGAAGTCGCGGGCATCCGTTAGTCTATAATATAAAAATGAATCGCAAAATGCGTTGGTAAGCGCATAACTCAACAACGCCTGGACCAATTTGGCCAATTCTTTTTTTAAAATGTTCATTGAAGTTCTAGGATGGTTTTTACGGCAAGAAAAAAATAAACAGACTAAAAAAAAATTTTATATTAATAATAATAATAATAATAATTTATTTATTCATCAGAAAGCAGGTTTACAAAGATTACTTAAATATAATAAGACCCTGATACTCTCTACCATAATAATTTGGTGTATGAAAAATTTAAATAGACTATGTATAAACCTAATTTAAAAGCAAACAAATAAAAAAGAAAACATATGTAATAGCTTATACAATTTAACATTTTAAGATTCAATGATTATGACAAATGTAACTCAAAACTACTGTGACAGATAAAATAAAATAATAGTCATAATATATACTGTCAAAATTATTAAACCTTGTTAAATTTAGTGCAAAGTCAAGTAATTATTACCAGTGAAATGTTAAAATGTCAATTAAAATTATGTCAAACACACATGTCAATTAAAATTATGTCAAAATATTTATCATACGTCAAAAAAAAAAAAGAATATCATTAAAATTTGTAATTTAAATACTCATTTAAGTTATAGAAACATTTATCCATAAGCATTTTAGAAACCTTACTCTTGAAACTATTTACATTGTCAATCTTATAGATATCTGGTAGTTTGTTATATATTGAAATTGCACTACAATGTACACTCTTAGCGAACATGTCAAGCCTTTTTGGTGGCATTATTAGCTTATCTTTTCTTCTTCGCCTGACATCACTTAACTCATTGTAACTTTTAAAATATTTAGGATATCTTTTAACTAGTAATAATATTTCTAATATATACAAACAAGGCAGAGGGAGAACATTGAACCTTTTAAACAAAGGTCTACATGAGTCAAGCGTGTGCAAGCCACATAAGGCCCTCAAACAAGCCTTTTGCTTAACGAACACAGTGTTTATAAGTACAGAGTTTCCCCATAAGATGATTCCATACCTTAGCAGTGAAGAAACATATCCATTATATGCCAACAAAGCTGTTTTGTAACTGTTGGTTTGATATAATCTTCTAAGAACAAATACAAATCTATCCAACTTGGCGCATAATTGTTCGATGTGGGATTTCCAATTGCAATATTTATCAGTTATTATCCCCAAGAAAGTTGTAGTTTCTACTTCATTTATAGACGACCCTTTATAACTAATTTTGAAATTTGAGGATATGTTGTTATATGGCATATATTGAATAAATTTTGTTTTCTGCATGTTGATTATTACGAATCGTTTGTATTTCCAAACAAACGATTCGTAATAATTTGAATTTTAATATGTATAGGGTAGGGTAGGAGTAAGGTAGGAGTGGAGGTAGGGGCAGGGTGGGGATAGGGTTGGAGTAGGGTAGGTAAGGGTTTGGAAGAAGTGCACAAATGTCAAAGCGAAGCTTGACCGGATCCGCTAGTAAATAATAAAATAACAACAACGCACGATTTTCATAGAATATTTAACGTCTCGCCGCCAAGTTCCACAACTCCACAAGTAATATTCCGAGGTCGAAGCTCGGCTTCACAACTTGGCTAAGTTAGAAACACATCTCCGGCTGCTGTTGTATTGTTGCGGAACTCGGTTATAACAAGAGTTTGTTTTCACTTACTGCCATCGAATCCAAGGCCTGTCATTTTTGACCTTTTAATGCAAAATTGCAATCATTGGAGCATCGCCGAAAAGTTACCTGTATGTCGGTGTTCTACAGCGGTTCCCAAATGGTGTTCCGCGGAACCCTTAGGTTCCGTGAAAGGCCCTCAGGGGTTCCGCGAAAATTCAAGATTTCCATATAGTAAATCGTTTCACTTGTGATAATATTAATTGACGTAATTTATTATTCATTTCTAATTAACTTGTTTTAAAATATTGCATACCAAAATTCCATGGCACTATTTAGAATACCGATATGCTTTTGGCACGTTACCGACGAGACGCGACGTAAAAGTTTTCCGTCTTTAGTTTACTGCTTTCTTAAGCTAGGGTTCCGCCGAAAAATGGTGAAATCGAAAAGGGTTCCGAAGTCAAAATAAGTGGCGCTAATTAAAAATTAAACCGAAGGTAAGGTAAGGTAAGGTAGGGTAGGGTAGGGTAGGGTAGGGTTAGGGTAAGGGTAGGGTAGGGTAGGGGAAGGGGATGTTGAAAGAATGTATACATCGACTTTCACGCGGACAGAGTCGCGGGCGTCCGCTATTTATAAAATATATTTTGAAGTCGACTGTATAATAATTATGTTGTATATATATGTTGTATATTCATCAATGAAATCAACGCGCTAAAGCAAGATAAAGTTATTCATTAATAAGCGTTCCACGATTGATTACATTTGAATCATGTATGTAATATGTATTAGAATATTAGAATGAACGTTTATTGATGAGTTGGTAAGAATATCTACATAAGTCGGGCCGACAGACAGACAGGGGCGTAGCTACCGTCGTATCAGCTGTATCAGCGATACGGGGCCCCTGGACTACAGGGGCCATTTACGTGTGAAAGCAATAATTGGTAAAATGTAATCCATAATGTCACTTAATTTTTTATTTAATACTCTTTATTTGTACACCACAAAAAATAAAAGAAAAAATTTTAATAAAAAAAATTCAACCGACTTCCAACTCAAAAAATAACTTTAACTAAAAAGCAAAAAATAACATCCTACCTATGTGCTACCTTCTGATCAGTTTGAAGGCGGTGCCAAGCCAGTGATGTTTTAATTAAATACGTTTAAACTACAAAATTTCTGTGGTTATTATAGATACAGCTTTAATTAAAACACGACACTGGCTTGGCACCGCCTTCATACTGATCAGAAGGTAGCACATAGGTAGGATGTTATTTTTTGCTTTTTAGTTAAAGTTATTTTTTGAGTTGGAAGCCGGTTGAATTTTTTTTATTAAAATTTTTATTTTTTTATTTTTAGTGTTAGCATACCCACTGCGTGTGTACAGTCACAACCTATCTAAGTGGAAAGTTCTTATCAATACAAAATTATCAAGTCCAAACACAAGCTAGCTACTGTGAGCCGTCGAGAAGTTCTCTTCACTGTGCTTCGTCTTCATCACCAGACCCTTAATACAGTCGCAATCCATCTAGGTGGAAAGTTCTCATCAATACAAATTTATCAAGTCCAAACACAAGGTAGCTACTGTGAACCGTCGAGGAGATCTCTTCTCTGTCTCTCGTCTTCATCATCAGACCCTTAATACAGTCACAATCCATCTAGGTGGAAAGTTCTCATCAATACAAATTTATCAAGTCCAAACACAAGGTAGCTACTGTGAACCGTCGAGGAGTTCTCTTCACTGTCCCTCGTCTTCATCACCAGACCCTTAATACAGTCACAACCCATATAGGTGGAAAGTACTCATCAATACAAATTAATCAAGCCCAAACAAAAGGTGACTGCTGTAAATCCTTGACGAGTTCCATCGTCTGTGTTTCGGCTCCATCATCAGACCAGCTCCAAACCTTCATAAAGTTGTAGTGGTTTAAAATACCTTATGGAAACACTAACAAACGTACTAGCCGTCTCTACAACTTTCGAAAGTTCCCCTCAATTTCTCCAGGATGCCATCATCAGATCCTGACATGAAAAAAATGGGACCACCCTGGAAGTAAACCCTACAAAACAAAAAAAGAATTTTCAAAATCGGTCCATAATTGAAGGAATTATCGCTGGACATACATAAAAAAAAAAACATACATACAGCCGAACGTAGAACCTCCTCCTTTTTGGAAGTCGGTTAAAAACAAGCAAAACAGAAACACAAGAAAAAGTAGAATACAAAAGGCGGCCTTATCGCTTAGTAACGATCTCTTCTAGCCAACCTTAGGCTTAGGAACTTATTAGGACAACTGTAGGTGGTGTGTACGTAATAATAATGTACATATACATACATACAAATAACTACACACTAATGCGTAAAAAGTACGAACAATTTTTGGGCGGTAAATCCAAAAATTGTTCGTACTCGACTAAAAGGAATTTTCAAAATCGGTCCAAAAATGACGGAAATATCGCTGGACATACATAAAAAAACATACATACAGCCGAACGTAGAACCTCCTCCTTTTTGGAAGTCGGTTAAAAAAACTAGAGTACTCTGTAGGGCCTTTTAAAGCACGCTACGTAACTGCCGACAGATAAACTAAGAGATCAATGGGTCGAGATCAAAACAACTTTAACTGCAGACAGTTACGTATTATTTATTGACTAGATATTGATTTTAATTACGTCCACTAGTTCTGTTACAAAACATCAATGGATGCATATCTTGGAACGAGCAATAATTGTATAATTTACTAGCCCACGCCACGCAGTTTCACCCGCGTAGTTCTCGTTCCCGTAAGAATACGGGGGAAATGTAGCCTTGACAATCATAAATAACTTGGCTTTCTAGTGGCAAAAGAATTTTCAAAATCGGTTCAGTATATCTAGATTATTTTTTATTCGTCACAAGTTAGCCCTTGACTACAATATAAGTGATGATGCAGTCTAAGATGAAAGCAGGCTAACTTGTTAGGAGAAGGATGAAAAGCCACACTCCTTTCGGTTTCTACACGACATCGTACGGAACGCTATTTATTGCGTCTTTACCGGTAGGGTACTAAATAGCCACGGCCGAAGCCTCCCAACAGGATCGAACTCATAAATAACGTGGCTTTCTAGTGGTAAAAGAATTTTCAAAATTGGTTCAGTAGATCCAGATATTACCTACCCCCTAAAATACCACAAACTTTGGCGCTTATAATATTAGTATCTACTCGTAGATGACACAGTCCAAGTCGATATCCTGTAGGTGGACTGAGGATATAAAGCGGTCGTAGGGAGTCCCTGTATAATTACCTATATACCCGCTTATGAGATAAACAACTATTACCCTCCATTCGACAATAGGTCACATTTGTTCTTGTTGGAACGAAGTTCCTCATCGCGCGTTGCGAAGGGGGGATAAACGGAAAAAATTAAGACCAAAAAGTTGTAACGACACTTTTTACCCGACTGCGTAAGAAGGAAGGTAATGTTTTTGCTATAGTTGTAAGCCGTGACTGGAAGACAGCTGTTGAGTTCCAGGGGCTCAAAAGGCCCCCCGATCCCAAAAGGTCCCCCGACCCCAAAAGACCCCCCGACCCCAAAAGGCCCCCCGATCTCAAAAGTCACTTGACACTTCTCAAGTTTTTTTTTAAAGAAAATTTGCCATATCTTTTAAATATGTCCATTCCCATTCTCGCATAAGACAGAGTTAGGTGTGGGTACGACAATAATCCAGCGGACGGAGATCGAACTCACGGCCTCTCGGTGTGATTCTGGCTTCTTTAACGTTGAAAGTCAAAGTCAAAATTAATTTATTTCAATTAGGCATAGTTAACAAGCACTTTTGAAACATCAGGTAATGTTATTGTTATTAAAGATTCAAGAAGTTCAATCCAAAAATCGACGAAGTGCACATAAACAAAAACAGATTCACAGATACTTTCCCTAAACCTATTAATTTATAATGCCAAAAAAACAAGTTAACATTTAACGAGAATAATATAATTGGGTTTTTTTTAATATCACTTATTTCTCAGTTTCAAAGTACTCGTATGATAATGGAGTCGGGGCAAAAATTATCTGTTCACAACAACACATTTATCACAACATTGACACACATAATTATTGTCAAATTAGGTATGATCTTTACATGACCCCAGATTATTATTAACCGACTTAAAAAGGTTTTGTATTCCGTCCGTATGTATACAGTATGTATTCGCAAGCGATTCCTCATATATGTATATCCTATATAGTTCCTCTTTCCTTATACGCACTGCAAAGATGTGGAATGCTCTCCCAGCTTCAGTTTTCCCCACCACCTACAATATGGGTATTTTCAAGTCAAGAGTGAATAGGCATCTTCTATCACCATTATCTTAAGTTTAATATAATTACCTGACGTTTCGAAAGAGATTGTAAACTAAGCCTATTTGAAATAAATGAATTTTGACTTTGACTTTGATTTTTCCTCTTATATAATATTAGAGTAGAAATAAAAATATCGGGTCTTCGATTTGCAGCAAGAAGGTCACAATAAAAGTCTGATGATACGGTTAATTTTCTATCCAATTCAGAATTCTAGAATATATTTTAACTTATAGCCTGAATTAGGCTATAAGTGAAATATAGAGTAAATAGTAAAAAAAAGGATCCGTTAACAAGTCTTAACAAACGCTATATAAATTTTAAAAACGTCTTTGTTCAAACCGCAGTCGCCGGTACGAGTAAAAGGCCATTAACTGTAGCAAATATTGTTTCAGGTGTGCGCGGCGCAGCGGAAAGCGCTGTGTCCTTTTTCTTCCAAAAAAGCTGTTTAATTTGCAGCCGCTTTCCCGCTTTTTCCGCCCCACCGCTGTTTTACATACGCTTTCATACTCTTTGAATTGAGCGGATAAATCTTCCTCCTGACAACTTCTCTCGCGTAAATCCGCAAAGGGAAAAGTTTTATGGAAATCATTTTATTATTATACTCATTAAATATACTTTTTTTAGGAGGTTGTTGTATAGAACGCCTTGATGACTATTTGCCCAAATTATAATTATGAAGTGACAAAAACTTCAGACAAAAACTCGAAAAAAATTGCAAGCAAATTGATTAAGGATGCGACGACTTGTACAATAATTATTTGAACAAATTTTGACATTGGTAAGGCATTTTTGAGCTTATTTTGTTTAGCGATTTTTCTTTATTTAACTTGTAAGCTATTAAACTTGTTAAAAAAATAAACAAGTAACTTTATGGAAATATTTGTAACCTATTTTTGAATGTAAGTTTCGCGTCAAACGGATAAGCCGTTTTAGAGTGGAATTACAAAATATGAGTGACTAGCTGGCGCCGCGCGGTTTCACCCGCGTGGTTCCCGTTCCTGTAGGAATACGGGTAAGTTATAGTCTTTCTCGATAAATGGGCTATCTAACACTGAAATAATTTTTCAAATCGGACCAGTAGTTCCTGAGATTAGTGCGTTCAATGAAACAAACTTTATAATATTAGTATAGATATTTTACAAAAGTAATGAATTTACAGAAATGTCAAATGTTAACTTTGTTGAAAAATCTGTCGAAGTTAGTCCGTTGTAACTTACAACTTTTAGGTTTTTAAAAAACAAAATAAAGTAGGTAAAACTGAATTTACTGCTTCAGTAAGCTGTAGATACAGTGAACTAAGATATCCAACGTAGTTTCACGTGAGTCTGCTTAAAACTAACACTATAAAGCGAAAGTACAACGAGCGGCTAGAACAAATTTGCTCTTAATATTTTAATTAATTTTGTTTTCATACAAACCTACGGAACTCTGTCTTATGCGTTTTTAAAAACACAGTTGAGGTGCTGAAGTAAAAACATGTTTAATGAGACAACTTTTAAAGAAACTTTAGATCCCAATATAATGGGGATGATGACTAGGTTTGAATATATTGATTTTTATGACACATTTATGATTCGGGTAAATAAGGTCAATGTTAACTAAATTATAAATAAAAAGCAAAGATTGTCTGGATATTGCAAAACAAATAATATTATAAAATTTCAAAATCTATTAAAAATCTTTTATCGTAATTAGATGAAAATTCATACAGTTTTAGCTTTCTTGCATTAAATGTGACATTTTTTAATTTGTTAACTATAAACATAAACGCACAAATAACAAAGATAATTTTGTTTGAACGCCCATACAAATCTCACGATAAATATGTACCTACGACGTCATTAGTTCGTACCATTTTGGGCTTGGCTTGGGTTATGGGGCGTTTTCAGGGATCCTTTAAATTCCTGTAGCTCTGAAAGTAATGATCGCTGATACCCTGTTACTTTTACAATATTGCTTTACTATTAGCATACTCTTAATTTATATACAATTTAAAAAACTGTCTTTTGTTCCCGTACTTGAAAATTAATATATAGGTACTTCAGTGATTCATTAATTGAATATTTGTTTAAAAGTAAAACTTAGATTTTCAGTATTTTTAAGGTACCGTACCTCAAAAGGAAAAAAAAGCTCATAAAGGATCGTTTTAACAGATTAGCGGAACTCTCTGTATGTCTGTCTGTTTATATGTCTGTCTGTTTATATGACTGTCTGTCATGACCATTTACAGTCTCATGAAGCTAAATGAATAAATGTAACTTTTTTTTTAACTTTTAAGAAAAAAATACGTAAGTACCTACATGTAGATTTTGATTGTTGTTTTCAAGTGTTTGGTCGTTGGTGGTAAATATTAAGTTCATCATTACTGATTATGGTGGTAGGTAGTTATCACGATAGATGCCTAAATATATATTATCTTCATATATTCATTTGTTCTACATATTATTATTATAATGCGTTCATAACGTACGCAATACTATGACGTACAATGGTTTAAAGTTGACATCGGTTATTTTCTAAGTTATTTAGTGTATTATAGTGTTCAAAACAAAATACTATTGTGCTTAGATAATTCCACCAGTACATTGTTTTCAACTTCCGCCATTCTATTGAACTTCGTATAATTTATGGCCGTGTACCGAACTTTCCGCATGACATCAATCATAGACGTCCGACCGCCTCGACAGTTGACGAGCGTTTGAACGTCTCGAGCGAAATTTAGTGCGGTGGGAATTCCCCTTCAATATCACAGACTAGATTACGTTGGCCGTAAATCGGTATGAACCATCGGTATGAAGGAATATTGTCTTTGTTTTATCGAATAAAAAACTGATTTTATACTGAACTAGCTGACGCCGCGCGGTTTCATCCGCGTGGTTCCCGTTCCCATAAGAACACGGGGATAATATGTAGTAACCTTCCTCGATAAATGGGCTATCTAACACTGAAAGAATTTTTCAAATCGGGCCAGTAGTTCCTGAGATTAGCGCGTTCAATCAAATAAACAAACTCTTCAGCTTTATAATATTAGTATAGATTTATTTACTCGTACAATGCAATAGCTGCCAGCTTTATAAAAAGACTAGCGGAAGCCCGCGACTTCGTCTGCGTATAATTCAGTTTTTTACAAATCCCGTGGGAACTATGGATTTTTCTAGGATGAAAAGTATGTGTGTGTTGTGTTAATCTACAGTAAAATCTATTTCTATTCCAAATTCCAAAAGAGGAACAAACACACAAACTTACACACACGCACACACAAACTTTCGCTATCATAATATTAGTGTGATTATTTATATGTATAATACACACAAAAAGGGTATTTAAAACAAAAAGTAGACAATATGTTGCGCCAAACTCCGTTTCTCCGACTCCGAGTCCGTTCTTATATTGCAACTCGCCGAAATGCGCAGCTATTAATATCAGCCCAGATATGTTTTCGTTTACTGCAGGACTACACGCCTCATGTTCAGAGTGGACTCAAAGTATGATGTGACCTATACTCGTACACGTTAAGCAATGTATTGATAACTTTCTTAATTTAGCTCATAATTAGATTTCTTTACAATTAATAAGTGTTATATTTTGGTAAATAGTACGAATAAACCTTATTTTGTTATAAACAAGACGAAACACTGTATGGGATTTAACAATTATAACAGACCATAGACAGTAACTTTATGAAGGTCACACTGGCACTGAGTTAAAATAATTTACGAGGCAAAATCCCCCAAAATGTCCCGCTCAACATTAATCATACGTCCGATCGCCGTGACAGCTGACGACCTTTTGAACGTGATTCAATGCGGCGCGACGCTGGCCGGATTTCGCCTAACTACCCGTATTCTTTATTCATTTTAGATAATATTATGGTTATATCATAATTTTGTTCATTAAATATTAGCGTTTTAATTGAACCTTATTACTGATATGAGTAAATCGGAAGCTAAAGGAGGCAAGGAAAACTTTAGCTCTTTTCGTTTTTGGTTGGTTCTTAAACTATTACCACTAGTTACTAAGTGTTGCTGCCATTTGTATTCTACTCTTTTCATAAGAAACATTGCTATTTTTCTAGCATTTTGTTATTAAAGAGTAAGTAATAGTGTAAATTAATAAAAAACAAAGGGCATTTTCAGTAAATAACGCAAAACCTACACGTATTTTTACAAAATCTAATTTCCCGTCGGTACCTCGCAAAAATTTAACACTGCTAAATGCAGAAGCTATTTGTTTCAGACTTCCAATAAAGTGCGGTTGCATCCGCCCGACTTTCCGCATAACATCAATCATGGCCGCGTCTGCTCAGCGACAGCTGGCCTTTTGAGCGATATTCAATGTTTCAAACTGTAGACTTCCTGCGCAGCCTTCATCGCGAGTTCCTTACGCCTGCTACACACGATAGAGTTAAAACATATTGAAATAATACGGTTATGGTTTTGATTTTTTTTTTCACATTCACATCCATTAGCGCGTTGCAGACTTGACTCTATGCTTGACCTTGTGTGGCTGGCGTAACATTACGCCATTACATTGGGGAATATTGGTCTATGTTCTTGCAATTAAAAAATAAATATCAATAGAATAGGTTGATGGTTACTGTTGAAAATAAATTGGTAAACATTATCTTTTTAAGTACTAACTCTATTCTTTTTTTTTTTTAATAATAATAATAATAATAATAAAAACATTTATTCAGCCAAAAACAACATAACATAAATAAGAAAAAAACATGAGAATTAATACTAACTTAATACTAACTTAATACTAAGGCTTCGGCTGAATGGGGCGCTGCCTCAGCTCTATGCTACAGCTAAGACGCTAACTGTAGCGCTGATTTTCAGGCATGACCCCAGGGTGAGCTCACGGACTGATCGGGAGAGCGTTGCGTCATTTATTAGTTCCAAATTTAAAATAGATAAAATAATATACTATTATGTATCCACATATCTATAGTAAGTAAAAAACATACATACAGTCGAACGTAGAACCTCCTCCTTTTTGGAAGTTGGTTAAAAATTAGATTGGAGCGAAGGACAAACATTAATATTATATGCAAAAAATAAATAAAAAATAAAATAAGATTACTAAATAACTACAATAAGGACAAAAAAATAAATAAAAAAGAAAAGTAACTGTCCTGCAAAATATTTGGTTATTGTTTCTGTAGAACTAAGAGATGTTCTTTAATTAATTTTTTGTAACCAGTGAGAGATTTAGCTAGTCTAATTGGTGGCGGTAGGTCGTTCCAAATTTTGCAGGCTGAGTACTTAAAAGTCCCCTTAAACGAGGCAGACCTATGAAACGGGCAAGAAATACGTGGAGCTCCTCTTGGCCTGCATGTACTACCTTGACTGGCCCATTTTATACGTGAACACAAATAAGATGGTTTACCAGAGGAGATGACACCGAAAATTAGAGAGGCTAAATGTAGTTTTTGCCGCGCCTCCATCTTAAGTATGTTAGCGCTATTTAAAAATGGACTAACATGAGAACGGGGAGGCACTGGAAAGCAGAATCGTGCACAAGCATTTTGGACTCTTTGAATAAGCTTGGCAGATCTAGCAAGTAAACATGGTCCGTAGGCAGCGTCTGCATAATTTAGATTTGAAAGCACTAAGGTCTCACATAAACGAATTCGCACTTCAACGCTGAGGTAGCTACGCATTTTATATAATAGTTTTAGCCTGTAAAAACAATTTTTTACTACATTTCTAATATGGCTTTCAAAGCGTAAATTTTCGTCAAATATTACACCGAGATTTCTTACCTCACGCACTCTTTCCACCATGTCACCTCTAATATCAATACTGGGCTTAAACATTTCAACTTGCCTAAGTTTGTGGTTAGTGCCTAAAATTATAAATTTGGATTTATTAGGATTAAGATTCAGGGAATTTATATCTGACCAATTAGCTATGTTCTCTAGGTCCTGACGGATGTTAGCTATCGCCTCAGGTGTATTTTGAGGCCGAAATGAGTAATATAGCTGAACATCATCGGCATAACAGTGGTAATTGCAGTTATTAATACATCTGACCATATCTGCTGAGAATAGAGCAAAGAGGATTGGGCTGAGTATTGAGCCTTGTGGAACACCTCTGAGAACCGGTAGAGTCGTAGAGACTAATTGTTTGCCATCTGTTTGATTCATTTGGACGAATTGACTACGATTTGAGAAATAACTGTTAAACCATTTTACAGTACTAAGTGAAAATCCATAATATGACATTTTAGACAGAAGAAGCGATGTGTTTATAGAGTCGAACGCTCTGGAAAAGTCAAGCAGCACCAGAATCGTGGTCATGCCTTGATCTTGAGCCGAGAGGATGTTATCAATTACATCTATAATTGCTGTAGTAGTACTGTGATTTTTACGAAACCCGGATTGTAATGGAGGTAAGATATTATTTTCCTCCAAGTATTCAGTCAGTTGTCTACATACGACTTTTTCCAAAATTTTGGATAGGCAAGGAAGTATGCTAATAGGCCTTAGGTCTTTTAGAGAGGTTGGCGAATCGACTTTAGGTAGAGGCCTGACGATTGCAGTTTTCCAAGAATCAGGAAAAGTTGAGGATATAATTGACCTATTTATAATATCTGTAATAAAACTAAGGCTTTGTGGTAGGGTCAACTTTAACATATCTAATGAGATAAGGTCAGATCCTAGTGCGTTTGACTTTAATCCTTGAACAATTTTCATAATTTCTGTCTCAGTCGTAGTCTTTAAGTTAAACGTATTTTGCCCAAATCTATTGAACTCAAAATAAGTGTAGGTAGAAATTTTTAGTCTTTACAAGTTAGCCCTTGACTACAATCTCACCTGATGGTAAGTGATGATGCAGTCGATGGAAGCGGGCTAACTTGTTAGGAGGAGGATGAAAATCCACACCCCTTTCGGTTTCTACACGGCATCGTACCGGAACGCTAAATCGCTTGGCGGTACGTCTTTGCCGGTAGGGTGGTAACTAGCCACGGCCGAAGCCTCCCACCAGCCAAAAAACGTTTTTTATTCGTTTGTATATAATTATACTGACGAGTATATCAATGATTTTTGAAAGGAGGCTTTCACTTACTTTATTAGGTTATTGTGCTCTATTCAATAGAAGCGCAACTTAGGTTAGAAAACATTAAGCACGGTGGTAATACTTCCCTGAAACACACAACTCAAAAGTAGTTTTCTAAGCAACCTGGTAATTTGGTCAGGATTTAGTTAAACGTGTTATAGTAGCTTGGTGGGTTGATACACTATATCGAATTGATGATAAGTCGAGTGGAAATTGTGCCTTCATAAACGAGCGTACTCTCAATGGAGACAGCTACAAATATTTGGAGTGAACGTTATTACTTTCAGTTGTTATTTACTCGATGGAAACGAAATGTTTTCATTGTGGACTGAGAGACTGCAATAGCCAGATATACCTCATTTTACCTTCGTACGTACGTAGTATGGCAGCCAATTATTGAGTTTGGACTGTGGTGGCTTTGAAAGATAGCAAGCAAGGGTTCAGACCCTCAATCGTCCATGTATAAAGAGTATTCTTTCAATATTTTTTTTGGCATAATATGAGAAGTATAAAACTTATTTTTTTGATATTTTCTAAAGTAAACATCATAAGGAATCATGTCTTCTGTTGGCAGACTGTTCGCTTCGTGACAGCCCCTCGCTAGAAACTCCTAAAGTTCTCTTTAAAAAAATATATATTTAACGGTGTTTTCGAAGGATTGTCGCGATGCTAAGTGACTGGCGACTGGAGATATGATTCCTCGTGATGTCCTGTAGGAAATATTAAATAAATACGTTTTATATTTGAACAATTGAGGATCTGGAGCCTTGAAACCTGCTACCTTTCAAAGCCACCATAGTCCATAATTGGCTAACGTATCTACTTACCTATGGTAGGAGCATGGGCTGATAGACTATCAGTCTTCCAAAAATGAGGTATGTCTGATCATCGCATGCTCGTACAGGACTATCACCGATATTATGTTCCTTTGGTATAAAGTTTTGTCAATTTTTTTTTATTTTTTTACAAGTTAGCCTTCGACTACTATCTCACGTGATTGTAAGTGATGATGCACTAGATGGGATTAGATGGAAGTGGGTTAATTTGTTAGGAGTAAGATGAAAATCCACACCCCTTATGGTTTCTACACTACATCGTAACGGAACCAATCACTTGGCGGCACATCTTTGCTGTTAGGGTAGTAACTAGCCACGCCCGAAGCCTAACATCAGACCGAACCAATTAAGGAAAACTCAATTGGCCTAACGGGGGATCAAACCCAGGACCTACGTCTAGTAAATCCACCACGCATACCACTGCGCTACGGAGTAAGTTATGTAAGTTAGTTCGACTAATAGATATTGTATTCGATTGATGTGTTCAGGTATCATCTAGTGCTTTCTCTATATCTCTCCTATATCATATATGTTTGAGGTCGGATTTCACCCAACTAGCTATATTACAACAATTTAGTTAATTTGATGTGTACAGAGGGAGGGAGGGGGTTTGTAATGGATAGGGTTTCACTTCTGAGTAATCTTAGTGTTCTCAATGGTGTTAGCTTGGCAAACTGTTGTAACCTTTTGTAACCGTTGTGTTATATCAAGGTTTTAGCAGAGCACGTGATTAACCTCGTAATTCCCGTCCTTATAGGAATACGGGAATTAAATATGCTACTCACTGATAATAATAATAATATTGGTAAATAGGTCTATCTAGTGTCAGAGGATTATTTTTCGGCAGCCGGTAAGTTGGTTGGTTGGTTTTCTTGAAAAAAAAAAAAAAACATTTCAGTTCTACTCTCCATTTCGCTCTACTTCATTTATTCATTTAAATGTATTGTATATCATCAATCATCATATCAGCCGATGGACGTCCACTGCAGGACATAGGCCTTTTGTAGAGACTTCCAAACATCACGATACTGAGCCACCTGCATCCAGTGAATCCCTGCGACTCGCTTGATGTCGTCAGTCCACCTGGTCGACAAACACTGCGCTTACTAGTGCGAGGTTGCCATTCCAGAACCTTGGGACCCCAACGTTCATCGGCTCTTCGAATTATGTGCCCCGCCCATAGCCACTTCAGTTTCGCAACTCGTTGAGCTATGTCGGTGACTTTGGCTCTTCTGCGGATCTCCTCATTTCTGATTCGATCACGCAGAGATACTCCTAACATAGCTTGTTCCATCGCCCGCTGTGTGACTTTGAGCCTTCTTATGAGGCCCATAGTTAGCGACCAAGTCTCGGAACATAGGTCATCACTGGCAACACGCACTGTTCGAAGATTTTGTCTTCAGGCACTGAGGAATTTCGGTATTTCGGAGTATTGTATATATTCATTTATAGAAGCAGGCAGTAGATACCTACGCCGAGGAGACCGTAAAAGTCTAATACAGTGCCGTCACATGGATTGATTTACGCGACGTCGGCTGTATCTTTAAAGTTGCGGTGAGATTGCTTTTGTTTACTGAATAATGGCTCACTTCGGTGTTCACGAAACTTGCTAAGGCATCTACCGCACTTTGCGACCACGAACGCAATAATTGCGGCGGCCTCCGTGGCGCAGTGGTATGTGCGATGGATTTACAAAACAGAGGTCCTGGGTTCGATCTCTGGGCAGATTGAGATTTTCTTAATTGGTCCAGGACTGGCTGGTGGGAGGCTTGGCTAGTTAACACCCTACCGGCAAAGAAGTACCGCCAAGCGATTAAGCGTTCCGGTACGATGCCGTGTAGAAACCGTAAGGGGTGTGGATTTTCATCCTCCTAACAAGTTAGCCTGGTTCCATCTTAGACTGCATCATCACTTACCATCAGGTGAGATTGTAGTGAAGGGCTAATAATAAAAAAAAAATTAACTGAAAAATCCAAAAAAACATGGCGACCAATTGGGCGCGGACAGGACCAAGGACCAAGCTATGTATAGTTCGCTATGAGTGTTCGTGCACGAACTACTCCTGTGACGCCAATAGGCTAGTTGACACTTTTTTTAATATGTAGGTAGTTCATTATCGTTCTACTAGATTAGGAGCCACGTAGGAACCGTTAGTAAGTCGAATTAACCTTGTGCCTCTTCAATCTTAGACTGCATCATCACGTAACATCAAGAAAGGTCGCAGTCAAGGGTTAACTTGCCATAGAAAAAAAATAGCATTTCATGGGCGGTATAACAAGTGTAGGAGCCCAACAATTAGCCCCTTTACGACGGGTCGTAGTCATGGTCGCAGCCATAGCTATTACGACCACAACTAACGATTATTTAAGGTCGTGACCGCCAAGTGTGAAAGGTCCCTTCTGTGGTATCGTTTTATTATTGAAATATGGAAGATGGAAAATATTACAGATAGGTACTTAAATATGTTTTTCCACTCACTAGCCCGAAAAGGCTTTGTTTGTAACTCAAAATTAGTGTGCGAAATTGTATTTTATACGCTAGGCTGTGATTCGAATTTCGAATATACATTTTCGTCGCCATATTGAGATAAAAAGGTGCGCGTTGCGCACAGCTGTATCATTAAGTGTCGGATGAAGTAATACCAAAAATTATCGTATATTTCAAGTAAGTATGTATATATTTTGATGTCATGAATTAATGTCATATTAAAGCTAAGGATCTCTACGTGACTGAATCAGAGAAACTAAAGTTTCCAAAAGAACTTAACGAGTCGCAAAACGAAAGTGGCAATGGGCAGGGCATCATAGGTGGAAGAGTCGATGGATGGTCGACGGATGATGGATTTAATAGATGGTGGATGATTCATATAAATTGGTACAATTAATACCGTCAATATCATTATATTATACTCATAGTGAACGCTGACTTAATCCTTAATCCGAGAATTTTGCAAAATCCATTTTTAGCGGACCTCTACTATATAACCTACCTCCCTGCCAAATTTAATTTTTGTACGTCAAGCAGTTTTGAAGATTTCGTGATAAATGACCTTACGTATGTATATCATTAAGATTATAATACCTATGTAAAATAAGCCGTAAAAGGGCATAAAAACATACACAGATTTTCTTGTGGACGAAGTATCTACGTACGGTAGTCTATAAGAATTAGGCTAATTACAGCAAAAACTAGTTTCGTTCCCAAATAAACACGCTGTATAGTCAAAGTTTTCCCCACACAAGACACCGCACCGACGAAAGTTCCACGTCCAGTAGGATAGAACGTCTCACTGCGACCCCAAGAGCCTTATCAACACGTCATTACTGCCTGTTGAGATTTACCTCATCCTGAAAATCGGACGACGTGGAAATCCCGAGTTGAATTAAACGAAAATTTTGGGGAAAACATCGTATTTTGGTTTAAATATTGTTGTTTTGTTCATGATTACATCTTATTTTTTTTTGCCTCGTTGGTCAAATGTCCTGGCTTGGAGTCCTGTGGGTAAGATATATTAGACTTTCTTTTTTTTTTAATTCTGAGTAGCCCTGGCATTGCTACGTGGGTGGGATCACAACCCTGTGTCTCAGAGAGCGCGTTCAATCTTCATCTGACACTGATTGTTACAAGTTCAAAAATAGGAAATTCATACACAAATTGCTTTGAAATTTTTAAACAAGTGTGTAGTGCGACTTCCTATTATTAACACTGCAATAAACAAGCAAACTGTGTAAATATGTCTTAAGATACCAGATACAAAAACAACACTGATCAAACATTATATTCCAGATTTGAAAATTTTAATAAAGCATGTAGTTTATCGGAGACTAACTGACGCCGCGCGGTTTCACCCGCGTGATTCTCGTTCCCGTAGTACGGGGATAATATATAGCCTTTATCCTTCCTTGATAAATGGGCTAACAAACATTGAAAGAATTTTTGAAATCGGACCAGTAGTTCTTGAGATTAGCGCGTTCAATCAAACAAACTCTACAACTTTATATATTAGTATTTTAGTATAGAGTATAGATAGAGATTAGCGTATAAAAATAAACAGACACCTTAGACTCATAAGTTTTCTTCAGTTTCGCATAAAAGAAAACAGCGCACTCCCGTTGTTGGAAATTCAATACATTTTCAATCCTCGAGAGCCTTCACGTGTGTCTGCACTTACCTTCGCTTAGCAATGGAAAATGGTTGGATGATTTCGTTTCTATGCTTACCTGAAAAAAAAACATTAAATTTAGTTTCATACGTCAACGTCTTCATCATGATTTATTGGTCTACTATACCTACTGTACAGTTTTTCTTTTTTTATTCTTTACAAGTGATTTTGTTGTGAACTTAGAATTTGGATGAAAATCCACACCCCTTTCAGTTTCAACACATCGTACAGAAACGCGAACTCGCTTGATGATACGTCTTTGCTCGTAGGGTGCTAACTAGCTACAATCGAAGCCTCCCACCAGCCAAACCTGTACCAATTGAATACCTCAATCGGTCCAGCCGGGGTCGAACCCAGGACCTTTGTCTTGTAAATCCACTGCACATACCAATGCGCCACAGAAGCAGTCAAAATATTAATGGTTGCTACATTTACTAAAAATAAACTAACCAATCAGATATCCCACCTGATGATAAATAGAAAACCATATCTTACAAAGTCACACTTCGCAGTGCGTCCTATGAAGAGTGGCGCGCATAAAGCTGTTGATCAGGGTATTCACTAGTAAGATAATTTAGCCAAAATAGGTAAATGTTCATTGGATAAGCATTAACAAAACATTTCTTAGGGTAAGCAGTGTTTTAATGCATCTATGAAGTGCCGCGCTGTGTGTTTTTTTTTCTGTCTGAGTAGGTGCCGATAGCTCCCTGCGGAACCACTACGGCGTCAGCGGGGGGGCGTGTGTTTGTGTGTGTGTCTGTTTTAGCCTACGATTTCACCAGCAACCCTAGATACCCTATAGCAGACCACAACAATGCTGCTTGGCAGTAGAAATAAGCATGGTGGTACTACTTCCTACGAACTCCGTCACTAACTGCTACAATACATATGTAAGTATGTAACTAGCGAACGCATGTTACTTCATTCGCCCTTAGACCTCCGTAATCCGGCCCTGTTGCATAATCCGTTCCGGACTATGAACCTCCCTGCCAAATTTCTCATCTTTGTACATCAAACGTATACTAATTTTTGATTTGAATCTTCTTTACTATTATACTTTCGTATAAGTCCCAAAGCGGCTTAAAGTATGAACAGTTCTAAACGTACCGAGGCTTATATGAAATCGGAAGGCACAGAGTTTCCAGACGGCTTTTGTGAAAGGCTACTAACCCTGGAATCCGTATTTATTCGCTGTGGAAATTATGTAGACGCAAACCTGAGACAGGCGACAGACAGAACCTTTCAAAAGTACACTAAAAGGTGGTATGATTTTGTTCACTGAACAATTCTATACATTCTTAGGTTTTAAATGATGTAAGTAATATGACGAGGGTCACAAACATTTATGGAATTTCTGAACATTTTTGCTTATAACTCTTTTATTTATTGTTCTACGTTAAAAAGTTACTGAACCAAAGATGTAGAGAATTCAATTTGCTAAAATGAATATTAACAATTTTTTTATCAGATAAATAGTTTACAAGATATATCGTAAAAACCATTTCAACCCTTATTTTCAAGATGGCGGTCGCGGGACAAGGCTGGCGACCCCACAAACTTGGTTTTAGCTTTATACTGACCCCCCCTACACAGCAAAAAAATAAAATTGCGTCCTCTATAAAACGCAAGGTAAGGCCTAAAAAATTTAACATTTCAATGGACTATCTTATTTTTGTCAAAAGCTCCGTTTGTAAGGGATTTTTATAGTGACGTCATAAAACAGTTGAAATATAGACTGTTTTGGCTCGTATTGTCAAAAACATATTTAAAAACTAAAATTTTCATGTAATCACGTCTCGAAAAAAATTAAAAAAAAAAATCAATCTAGATGAATGATAATGAATAATTTAAGTCCATTTGAAAAAAGTGTCAACTAGCCTATTGATGTGAGCCCAACCTTTTTACCGTGCTAGGTACTATTGAGGCTTGTAAGCTGAGATTTTTAGTATAAACCGTAATCTTGATATTTTTAGACAAAGTCGCGCGGGTTGCTAGTCAAAACTATAAACCGTAAAAGGATTTCTATGCGCCTATTTCACCAGAATAATTGTATTAAGGGATCGAGTTGATGAATTATAGAGTAATGCAATACCAGAAAGTATCACCTGACAACTCATATCGTTTTACGACCTCCAGACGGGTGAAGTGCTTTTTCATGACCCTGCGGGGGTTTCCAAATGTCTCTGTAAGAGACAGACATTTGGAAATCTTCGGAGAATGTTACTTGAATAAAACTTTCTAACGATTTTCACGGGACGGGTAGGCGACATAACAAGCTTTCCTATATTAGACTTGCCCTGGTTTTACCTGCATAGTTTTTTTTTTATTCTTTACAAGTTAGCCCTTGACTACAATTTCACCTGACGATAAGTGATGATGCAATCTAAGATGGCAGTGGGCTAACTTGTTAGGAGGAGGATAAAAATCCACACCCCTTTTGGTTTCTATCAGGCCATCGAGCCGGAACGCTAAATCGCTTGGCGGTACGTCTTTCCCGGTAGGGTGGTAACTAGCCATGGCCGAAGCCACCCACCAGCCAGACATGGACTAATTAAGAAAACCTCAATCGATCCAGCCGCCACTACGCCACGGAGGCCGTCAAAATACTTCGTACGCAATAAAAATAAAACGATGATGTTAATTCCGTAGAGTAAATTCACCAGAATACTAACAAAATCCCACTCAGATAACAACAAAACATAAGTCAGCATTATTACCGGAACACCACTATAAATATTAACTTTCAACTCCTTACTTTGTAGTATATTTTACGTTTTCAACATAAAGAGCGAACTAAGCGTTAACTGACTCATTAATCCAGATTTCAGATAGCGTTCCCGAATAACTGCTTCAACTGTATGCATAACTTATACGACTTAACTATATGTGCGATGTAGAACTAACTGTGTGTGGAACTAACTTTTCCGTTTAGCACTTGGGCTGTTCGGTCATACAAGTTTGACGACGTCTTTGAATAACATTATCCCTTATTATTATTTATATATGTATTTACTGGTTTTCCTATACAATTAACTACTGCTAGGCCTCCCTCCCTTTAAGAAATTAAATATCACGTGTCTCAATCGGTGAAGGAAAACATCGTGAGGAAACCTGCATACCAGAGAATTATCTTAATTCTCTGCGTGTGTGAAGTCTGCCAATCCGCATTGGGCCAGCGTGGTGGACTATTGGCCTTATCCCTCTCATTCTGAGAGGAGACTCGAGCTCAGCAGTGAGCCGAATATGGGTTGATGACGACGAGGTCTCCCTCTGTACAGGATATGCAACTTAGACCCACCATGCTGTTCTAGTGCGGAATTATTGGTTGAAGGTATGACGGCCTCCGTGGCGCAATGGTGTGCGTGGATTTACAAGACGGAGGTCCTGTTTTCGATCCCCGGTTGGGCCGATTGAGGTTTTCTTAATTGGTCCAAGTCTAGCTGGTGGGAGGCTTCGGCCGTAGCTAGATACCACCCTACCAGCAAAGACGTACCGCCAAGTGAATTTAGCGTTCCGGTACGATGTCGTGTAGAAACTGAAAGGAGTGTGAATTTCATCCTACTCCTATTAAGTTAGCCTGCTTCCATCTTAGACTGCATCATCACTTACCATCAGGTGAGATTGTAGTCAAGGGCTAACTTGTATAGAAAAAAAAAAGTTAAAAATAATTTAAACAGTTTTAAGGCAACAGTTATGAGGTATTTTTAGGCAATCGTTCTCAAGCTAAGACCTTATCACTGCTTTCCATTAAGCATGATTGTTGTCAAGTATAAGCATTTTCAATACTTAAAAGTGGTGGACGCCCACGACTTCGTTTGCCCTTAGACCTCTTCAATCCGGCCATGTCGCAAAATTCTTTATTAGCGGACTCTACTAACTATAAACTATATCCCAGCCGAATTCCAAGCTGTTTTCGAGGTTTCATGATGAAAATTCTTTTATCACTAAAAAGCTACTTTATTTCTGCTTGTCACAGACCCGTATATTATCACGGGAACGGAAAATGCGCGGGTAAAACCGCGAAGCGTCGGCTAGTGATAATATAAGTTTGTAATAAATCACATACGAGTGTGCTCGTAAAATAAAACCTTCTTTCAGCCGATTTATTAAAAACTAGCAGACGCCGCGCGGTTTCACCCGCGTGGTTCCCGTTCCCGTAAGAATGTGGGGATAGTATATAGCCTATAGCCTTCCTCGATAAATGGGCTATCTAACACTGAAAGAATTTTTGAAATCGGACAGTAGTTCCTGAGATTAGCGCGTTCAATCAAACAAACAAACTCTTCAGCTTTATAATATTAGTATAGATGAAAACACCATCGGCACAAACCTCCACAAATATAGATACACACACAACATAGGTACAAAGGTGTCAGCCATGATCTTCGGCAAACTTTAGAATTGGGGCGATGTAGGCATCGCGTTAACTGAGGCGTTAATCCAAATTCCAGATAACAGTCCGGAATACGTAATGTCATTCAGCGCTTCAACAACATGTATAGTACTGGAACATGAATAGATTACTTCGAACGGGAGCTGAGATTAAATAAGTTATCTCCAGTTATTTATTTACGGATGAAACGTAAGTTGGTTGTTTTATCGATTATATTAGAAACATGAATGTTTTTGTTTTTAAATTAAATAACGAGCTCTTAATTAATTTTCCATTTGTCAAATTTGGAATCTAAATATACGGACCTTGTATGACCATGACAGGTACGACATCTGGATACGAAAATGGATCCGGCTATTGTCAAAATATGACTAATAGTGATCGTTACATTATCAAACACTATATCCCCAGCCAACCCGCAATAAAGCACTATGTTGGATCTTAATTTCTAATTCTGAGAGGAAATCTGTGCCCTGTGGGTCATTATAAATTGGGTAATAATGATGACGTACTTGCCTGATATAACACCTCTTTTAGGGTTCTTGTAATTCGGTGCAATACCTTATGGCATACTCACTTAATATTTTGTTAATATAGAACGAAAACTATTTCGAGAGTTACTCGTATTTAGTTTTATTTTTTTAATAAGTACCTACCTAAAACATTAAAATCATATTTTACAATAAAAAAAATATTACAGGAATATACTCGTATGAAGGTTTGTTTCTAACAACAATTTAATTTGTATTTTTTATCTAATTAATATTTTAATTTCTACAACGCAGTAGGTACTACGTATGTTAATTAAAAGTACAAATCTGGGTACCAAAAGGAAATGCAATTCGCTAACATTTTCACCCCTTTTTTCTTTACGTAACGAGATGGGACTTTACAGGGAATGTGACCTCTTTCGAGAAGGCAAAAAATCTAACCAGGACTTTTGCCTTTGATAATGCTGTGTATGTTGTCCCATTTTCAAGAACCTTTTATGTGCTATGACAAGCTAGCGGTTGACGCGATTTCACCTGATTAAAAATGTCAAGAGGTACACGATTGAATTCCTAAGGTACCTACTAGATTGAATTTTATGTTAATTTGGCATGTACCTACCTAATATTTTTTAATTGGTTCTGATCTAATCTTTAGTCTATATGCATGCTTCGAAAATGAGAGTGTATCTGTTGACTTTTTCATTAATTTGGTCTTTATTAATAACCAAAAATAAACAACTGAGAACTGTCATCTACTTAAATATCCACGAAAGGTTGTTAGTAGGCACCGAGTGACATGTTACATATCAACAAACACACGTCAAAGTTAGTGAGTTAGCCTGTAGGTTTGACATTGGCTGTGGCTAGTTACCATCCATGAACAAGGCGTAAAACCATTCAAAAGATACCATTATTTTCAGCCTATATTAACGGCCCAATATCGCTATATTGGGCCGTTAATATAGGCTGAAAATGTTTTTTCCTTATATTAGGAGAAGGGGATACTGAGCATAGCCCTCCACGCTGTATCAAGGCAGGTAGTTGTTAAGAAAAAGACAAAAGACTATTTGACATTTCTATTAAAATAAGTAAGTGCTATTGTATTCTTTCTAAGCTTCGTCTTACTTCTCTAAACTTTATCGAATTAATGTGCCTAGAGATGTAATACTAACTAGAGGTTCTACAATAAATAGAGGTATACGAGTACTATACAGTAAAATGAAAAAATGTATTTTATTTCTTCCCCCAAGAATAGCACCGGTGTCACGGACGCGACCGCCTTTTAGGTTTTTCTCCGTGAAAATCATAGCTCGAGACATTTTCCTGTAACGATACAGATTTCACGTGAAGCCTCCACAAGGCAGAGGCAGTAATCTCACGTACAACAAGATTTTACGCCCTTATAAATGTTTATCTATACTAATATTGCTGAAGAGTTTGTTTGATTGAACGAGCTAATCTCAGAAACTACTGGTCCGATTTAAAAAATTCTTTCAGTGTTAGATAGCCCATTTATCGAGGAAGGCTATAGGCTATATATTATCCCCATATTCTTACGGAAACGGGAACCACGCAGGTGAAACCGCGTGGCGTCAGCTAGTGTAGCTATATGTAGAATTTGTCATTATCACATCAGTTCCATAACTCAATTCCAATTTCGCAACATTTGACAAGCACAAATATTCACAAAACACCAGCTATATATAAACGCAATTTCATTCTCGCAATAGTTTTTGTTACATCTATTTATATCGCTTAGTTCATATTCCAACTTTAATACAGACTCGTAACTTTTGATGAACGCGAAACCTAAAACCCATTTCAAAGTTGAAACATTTCTAATTACTTACTAATATTTACCAGTGAGATGTTATTAACTAGAGATTCCGTAAAGTGTTACAACGTGTTACAATTTTAGGTATTAGTTGTTTAAATAACGTTCGTTTTTGACCAGAACTAACAATGAGTTGACTATAAATTTCCTCTTTTGAGCGCCTCATTTTCATGCGCTAGTAACACATCTAAAAGTATTTAATATCATTACCTATACTAATATTATAAAGAGGTACCTAAAGTTTTGTATGGAGTAATCTCTGGAACTACTCAACGAATTTTGAAAATTTATTTGCCACTAAAAGCCACGTTATTTTTAAAACTCACAGGCTATATTTTATCCCCGTATTCTCACGGGAACGAGAACTACCCAGATGAAACCGCGTAGGCTAGTAGTTTATAATAAAATAGTTGACAAATATTACAAGTGAAATTAATTAATTTATTATGTTACTCTAAAAAACATGATAGAAACCAAAACAAATACCCATCCGACCTTCACACGTGGAAGTACCTAAATGCCATTTATTACCAAATTACCATTGCCATTGTAATGCGTGCCGCATTTGTCTTATATTCATGGCACATAAAATTCATCGGCACACGTAGGCGTCAAATAAAACGCGGCACGTAAAAACGAAACATCAAATGTGTGAACGTAAACGTCTTTATGACTGAACATGGAATAATAATGCTTAATTTGGGTACTAATTCTACTAAAATTATAAATGCTGGTCTGACTGACTATTTGCTCTTTTTATGTTGCCGGCTCTTGGAGCAAAAAGCTCTAATAAGTACTACATTACTTAGTATGAAATCTTCAAAAAGTGCAAACAATTTTAGAGTACCATACCTCAAAAGCAAAACTAAACCCTTGTAAGATCACATTGTTGTCCGTCTTCCTGTCTGTATGTCTGCTGTTTTTCAGTCCGTCTGAAAAACGCATTTTTCTACTCACGGTAAAGAAAG
This sequence comes from Bicyclus anynana, assembly GCF_947172395.1. Taxonomy (NCBI): domain Eukaryota; kingdom Metazoa; phylum Arthropoda; class Insecta; order Lepidoptera; family Nymphalidae; genus Bicyclus; species Bicyclus anynana. The sequence goes on from NC_069083.1 coordinate 2,971,079, forward strand.
TGAGGATAATGGATATGGGTCCCGGTTTCTTTATTTTGAGGTACGTGACTCTAAAATTAGAAAAGCTTTTATTGCTGTTTTGGTTGTTTTTACATCTAGATTACATATTAATTTGCCCATGTTAAATTTTTTTTTTATTCTTTATTCTTTACAAGTTAGCCCTTGATTACAATCTCACCTGATGGTAAGTGATAATACAATCTAAGACGGCCTCCGTCAAAATATCGGCAAACGATCGTTATTTTGGTTCAGCATGTCTTCCGACAAAAGCCTCCTCTAAAGATGTCCAATCTGCCCTGTCTGTCCTGTTTGGCAGTACGAGTTCATGTTGGACCTGCTATATTCCTGATCTCATCCTCCCATCTTTTAGTCCAAAAATTGAATTAAATATGTATAAATAAATATTTGATTTAAAAAGACGCCAAGAAAATTCAATGTGCAGATGTTCACTGTTCAGTCACAACTGTTCAATATTTAGTTTCGAGCGAAAGTTTTTGCACTTTGAGAGAAACAAACTTTGCTTGGGTTGCAATTAATCTGGCGCCAATCTCTTAAGTTTGTTATTTTGTTATTCTAAGTATAATCACTTTGATAACCTAAAAGTCATGACTTTTTAGCTCTATTTTAAATAAAAAATGTACCTGTGTTGTTCTAAACACTTTGGTCCAGATTATTCGGTATAATATAATTTGTACTGACATGGTGTGCACAAAGATTTAACTAGGGTAGGCATGAAAATACAAATTGGAAAATTTCTTCTTACAGGCTTCTAATGTATCCCCAGGTTATGTAGTATATCTTTGCATGTATGAATTGCACGCCACTGGCCGTATTGATACCTACTTTGCGTAGTAATGCCAGCAATGAACCTGACAAGTCGTCATACAAGGCTGTTTTTCCTGCCTAGAATCTAAATACCTTCAAGGGAAGAGTTATAGGCACTTTTTAGGCAAGCGCGTCCCATCTAAGACCTCCCAATTGCTTTCCACAAGGCATTTTTGTAGTTACGTGCGAATTTATTAACCATAATAAAAGGGAAAACTACGAGGCACAGTTTGTCTATACTAATATTTTAAAGAGGAAAGATTTCATTGTATGATTGTTTGTTTGTTTTGCATTGAATAAGTTCTGAAACTGCTGAACCGATTTGAAAAATTATTTCACTATTGGGAAGCTACACTCAGGGATGAGTGATATAGGCTATATTATGTTATCCCCGTATTCCTACGGGAACAGGAACCACGCGGGTGATTCCTCGCAGAGTCAGCAAGTAAATAAATAAATCTGTAGGACACGTAGCGCATTTTAAATTGTCGAAACGTCTTTACAAAAGCCCGATACGCGAACGATGGTGATCCGCCTAAAGACTGTAAAAAATGGGTGAGCCTCGCGTCTAATTTATTTTATTCTCTCTCTTTAATAACGTCCTTAAATAGCATTAACTGAAATTTACATTAAGAAAAGAGCGTTAAAGCCAACACATATGTGGCGTTCAGACAACGCTGTACGCACGCTCATTTTATCAGGTAGCAGACACCCCATGGTTTTACCCGCGTAGTTCCCATTTCTGTAAGAATACGGAGGTAAAATAAAAGCCATTTTTACTAGCTACTAATGTTGTCTTCCATTGATGAATGAATATTTGAAATTAATCCAGTAGCTTTAGATCGTAACAAATAAACAAAAATATTTAAATATTTCCTATTTATATTAATAGTTTAGTCTATACAATATTTCAGTGTTAGTTCCTTTTTTTTTTTCAAAAAAAATATATATATTAAAAATCTACTGTTACCCGACTGCCGAAGAAGGGGTGTGTTTTTCGAGTATGTCATGCTCTAAAGCCATTTGTTTGATTTCCAAAGATTTATCGCAGATAATATATTGCCAGAGATGCTAGAGATATATTGCTAGAGATGCTCACTACTTTAGACGCAGACAGGTTTTTGTAACAAAAGTTCAACTGTGCAAACAAAAAACATTACAAATACCTAAACATAAATTATTTCTTATTTTCCATTACATAGACTTCTGTTTGTGTCACTTTATTTGTGTAATCTAAAGGAACACCAAAACACTTCACTATCGTATCTAGATTATCTAAATGTCAAGGTGGTGGTGTATGTATTTTTAATATGAAGCGTTTTCAATATTTTAAAAAACGCCCAATATGCAAACGGCCTTTTGAATTTCACATTAAGAAAAGAGCATTACTTCAAACGAACCTTTGTTTTACACCCTCGTAATATTTCAAAACGGACGACTGTAAAGACGGTTTTGGCTGAATTTATTTCCGTAAATCCACCACTAAGCACACTATTTATTAATTTTATTACACTCGTTTTTGATGTGAAATCCACGCTAATATTATGAAAGTGAAAAAGCTCAAAATATAATTTTTTTATCGTTTAATAAAGAAAACGTAATAAGTAATGGATTTTCGAAGAATAGATTTTCATCATCATTATCAGACGATGGACGTCCACTTCTGGACATTGGTCTCTTGCATGTACTTCCAAACAAAACGGTCTCGAGCCGCCAGCATCCAGCGGCTCCCTGCAACCCGCTTGATGTCTTCGGTTCACCTAGTGGGGGGTCGACCAACACTGCGCTTTCCGGTGAGGAGTCGCCGTTCCAGCACCTTGGGACCCCAACGTCCATCGGCTCTTCGAACTATGTGGCCTGCCCATTGCCACTTCAGCTTTGCGACTCGCTGAATTATGTCAGTGACTTTAGTTCGTCTGCGGATCTCCTCATTTCTGATTCGATCACGCAGAGAAACTCCAAGCATAGCTCGGTCTATTGTCCGCTGAGTGACTTTGAGCCTTCTAATAAGGCCCAGAGTTAGCGACCAAGTCTCGGAATCGAAGACTTAAGGCACTGAGGAATTTCGGACGAAAAGATGTCGCGGAGTTTTCCAAACGCTGCCCAGCCGAGCTGGATTCAACTCTTTCTCGAAATTGGACCTACCTAACTGGACTTTAGAGTCCTAAAGTCTAGCTATTTTTGGAGATTTTCTTAGAGCTAGTCAAATCACAGAACATGCCTATAAAGCGCTTAAAGTAGGAGTTGCTCATACACATAGTTGGAAAATACAATCCTCTGTGTTGATTATTGAAGGAGCAAGAAGCAGGAGTCAGGTAAACAGATTTAGTAGGTAGTAATGGCACATAAATCATAATCATAAGCAAGGAAAACCGAAAACTTCTACTGGAAATCGGATATTGGCGAGTACCTATTTTTTAGATGTATTAATTAGAACAGACAGTGGTGTGCATAAGGTTCTTAATTAGGGTGAGTACTTACTTCACGTACAAATTCTACAAAATGTTATCACCAAGGTTAGCAATGAGTTTTTAGGGTAAGCAGTATAATTTTGCATCTATGAAGTGCTAACAACTAGGAACAGATAATTATTAGGAACCATTGAAATAAACTGCTTCAAGGATTTTCCAACAGCGCTGAATGATAATTCCATTAGAGCAGGGAATGAAGAAACTAGTTAATTTCGAATAACACCAGTCCAGGTGTAGACGAGCAAGTAATGCATGATTAATAGGAAACGTCTGGCGCTAACTCGAGATTCCCGGCAACTTTCCACCAAACTTAACTACAGGAGATAATGAGATCCATCGGTAAGTTTTTAACAGGAAATTTATAGATTTTTAAATACATAGGGAGGGTTACTCTATCTTCTTTTATTCTTCTATTTTACTATATTATTTTACAAGTTGACTTGACTTGACTACAATATCACCTGTTGGTAAGTAATGATGCAATCTAAGCTGGTAGCGGGCTAACTTGTTAGGAGGATGATGAAAATTTTTCTTTCGGAATCTACACGACGTCGTACCGGAACGCTAAATTGCTTGGCGGTACGTCTTTGCCGGTAGCTGATAATTAGCCACGGCCGAAGCCTCCCACCAACCAAATCTTATTTTCTGATAAGTGTCGGATGGTTTAGTTTTGCCGCTTTCTCAATTTATGTCAAACTAGCCGACAAAACAAATAAATATGTGAAATGAAAAAGATGGTATCACAATTGAAACGCCGAAATCGTCACCAAGCAGTAATTGCATCCTATTTCACCCCTCAAAATTCCGTCCAGTGAAGGGTCCCCTAAAGAAAATTATGTTTTCTGTTCCAGACCTTTCAATAGGTGGTAAGACTGGCAAAAAAAAATAAGAATTGTCAACTATTCATACTTGCTGTTCCCGGCGGGTTTACTTGCATAGGTCTTATTTATATAGAAATATCAGAATAAATAGTTAAAATTTTAGGTCTACTAGAATATGTGATAATTTTGTGAACCTACAATTATTAATATCTTAGGTATTATCTGAAAAAAGTCACACACTTATATATTTCACTGAAACACAGTGAAAAAGATGGTATCACAATTGAAATGCCGAAATCGTCACCAAGCAGTAATTGCATCCTATTTCACCCCTCAAAATCCCGTCCAGTGAAGTGTCCCCTAAAGAAAATTATGTTTTCAGTTCCTGCACCCCCCGCACCCTGTGTTTATTCGTGCTGGCCAAGCATGAAATAACCTTCCCTCTTCCCGTTTGTTTCTTGAGCTCCGTTTTCTCATATGCGTCGTTCTCGATGGGTGTTTATTTTACAAATTTCTAATGCCTCTTCTTCACGTTGTTCTTCACGGGTGTTTCGAAACAATCACAATATTCGCCACAATGTTGGCTAACGTGAAATGCGTATTGGCCAACGTATTGGCAATCAATTGGCCAACGTGATGGCCAACTTGAGTACATCTATACTCTATACTAATAAATAAAGTTGAAGAGTTTGTCTGTTTGATAGAACACGCTAACTAATCTCAGGAACTATTGGTCCGATTTGAAAAATTATTTCAGTTTTAGATAGCCCATTTATCGAGGAAGGCTGTATAGGTTCTATATTATCCCAGTTTTTCTACAGGAACGGGAACCACGCGGGTAAAACTACCCACATTCGCAACTTTACGCCGTTTACCAGATTAGGTTGACATTTGTCAATGCAACCCAGATCCGACAAAAAAGTGTGGAAGTACCTACGTACTTATCAAACCGAATGCAATTGAAAATCATTTCAGTTAATTTATCAATATGTAAGAATAGCAAAACAAAATTAATAATGAATTGTCCTTCAAGAAGTTTTGTAAAGTAACCGCAGAAAAATATTGCTTAAACAATATTTTCACGTTTGTTTATCTACTTCAAACATTTTTATTCATTTTTAAAAAAATAAAATAATTAAATTAAAATTGACCTCACTAGTTTTAAGCGCTTCATTATTTTTCCATTTCTTTTTATTTACACCAAATTTCATTAAAATCCGTTTAGCTTTTTTAATCACAAATATCCAAAGATACTAACATTCACATTTCTAATATGAGCCGGTTATTTTCACTGTTTCATGTCCCCTCTGTCACGGAGTGTATTCATGCAAACAGAGTATGAAATAACTTTTCCTATTTCCTGTTGTTTTACAAGTCTCGTGTTCACATATACATTATCCCGCTGAATACATTTCTACACCGGATGTGTAATTCACGAGTTTCTAAATTGATAAAGGTCTTCGCCTATCTCATGCTAACGCTACTGGCAACTTTGAGAAGTTTGAGCTACTTTTAATTTAATTTAAAACTTTAAGCCATCCATTCCTTGAACGTAAGTCTAAAATATATATAGCAAATTGATTAAAGGCATGACAGACCAAAAGTTTAGGAATAAGACTACCACGAGTATTCTTAACCTCCCGTTCTGGAGATCGGAGGTTCTATTCCGCGCATACATTCTGACTATCTTTACTTATATTATAAAGAGGAAAAGTTTGTGGTTTTGTAAAGAGGAGTTTGTCAATCTACAAATTGAAATTGCAAAATTTTAGTTCAAAGTTGATTTTGTAACAAAATAATGCAATAAGATTTTTTAAATAAAAATAGGGAACCCTTAAATTATCCTTCCTTTTTATATAATTTATAACCTTCCTTAACAGTATTTCCTAACAGTATCCGCAGAAGAACCAAAGTCACTGACTTAGCTCAACGAGTTGCGAAGCTGAAGTGGCAATGGGCGGGGCACATAGTTCGAAGAGCCGATGGACGTCGGGGTCCCAAAGTGCGGGAATAGCGACCCCGCACTAGCAAGCGCAGTGGTGGTCGACCCGCCACCAGGTGGACTGACGACATCAAGCGAGTCGCAGGGATTGGCTGGATGCAGGTGGCTCAGTATCGTGATGTTTGGAAGTCCCTTCAAAAGGCCTATGTCCTGCAGTGGACGTCCACTGGCTGATATGATGATGATGATGAACCTTCCTTGTTTTCTCTAATTTTAAAGCTTTTTTTAACTCGGTTAAAATAGGGTAACCATTTTACTACTAGTTTAAGGTATAATAATCATAAATTTAATTTTACGTAAATTTTCATTTCAATATGTATGTCAGTCATTACATAGGCGGTGGGTCGGCGGCAAGGTTTATCTGTAAATTTATAAGCTCTATATATTTCGCCGGGATTTTCTAATAGATAAGGCGTTATCCTTGGGCCTTAGGAGAGACCCGCAGGATTGAGGATGGCCAAAGTAAATAATTTTATCGCAGGCTCGGTCGGTAAACTATTTATCGAAGTAAGGGCTTTTTGGTTGTTTTATTGGGATTATAAGGATAAAAAATACCTGTATTGATTACGATGTTAAGGTGTTAATGAGTTTAATGTGTTATTTTCATCGAGGTAGAGCTTTTGAGGCAGCTGTGACATTACGATACCTTACGAATGAGTTAACCTGTCTTTTGAAGTAGGCCTTATATATATATTATCATTATTTTTTTTTTTTAAAAGAATATTTGCCATATTTTTATAATATGACCAATATTTTCCATTCCCCTCCAACTAGTCGGGGAAGACTGTGCTAGGAGTGGGTACGACAATAGAGCAACGGTGCGGGAAATGAACCACCACCCCTCGGTGATGAGTCTGACCACTCTTACCGTTGAGCTATTGAGGCTTATTGGTTGTTTTCTTTTAGGAAGACTTAGGATTAAAGAATACCTGATGTGAACTCCCGATTCCCATAGGGGTAGGCTGGGACTACGTCTTTGTACTTTTCCTTCCTTGTACATTTGTTCGTTTTCATTAATTCTTTTCATACATATTATATTGATTTCTTGTTCGTTGTTTGTTCCACTCTCGACACTAGGGTGACTAGACTACGGTGATATTGTGGGTTTACCGTGTTTACTGTTGAGCTAGATTGTCACGAACCCCCAAACAGTTAACCTATTATATACTAGAAGACGCCGTTTGGTTTCACCCGCGTGGTTCCCGTTCCCCTATGAATACGGGCATAAAATATAGCCTTCCTCGATAAATGGGTTATCTAACACTGAAAGAATTTTCCAAATCGGACCAGTAGTTCCTGAGATTAGCGCGTTCAATCAAACAAAGAAACAAACTCTTCAGCTTTATAATATTAGTATAGATTTGTTTTGCAAAGAAAAATGAACTACTTACTAAAACGTTTTCTGAGAAAAATATTCATGTATTGAACTACTTTATTTTTTGGTTGGGGTTATCCAAAAAGAATAATTAGTTTTTGAGAAAATCGCGAACATGTAAAACTTAATTGTGCTCATAATACAGGTAATAAATACTGGAGCAACTCGAGGCGCCATAGTAATTGAAAGTTTTGCTTCTTCAATAGATAGGTATCATTATAAGGCTGATGAAAAAGGTGTCCTCATTTTGGATACAGAAGTATCGATTTGTATCAAACCACGCGAACGTAGCAATAAAGATAACTATCAACCTTATCAGCCACTTAATTAATTACTCGCGGCCTTATGGGCGAATAAAACTACTTTATATGGACCCTAAAAGCCTGAATGTGAACGTTAATAGTATTAAACGCGACAGACGTAATAAATAGCACTACACTAGATACACGAAAATAAAATAGTATTGGTTAGATAGAGACCTTGCATCATAATTTCATAATTTCAAGGGTCAAAAAGGAACATACATTGTGGGTGTGCTAACTTCAGTTTTAGATAGGGATCTGTTTATGAAATATTAAGAGTTAATCGTTAAATATTAATAAAAAATGATAGTTCCTCAATAAAAAATAAAATCTAAGTAAGCATTATTTCATAAAAATATACAAGATATCTTGTAAAGATGTCTTGTAAGATCTTCTACAAGATATCTTGTAAAGATATCTTGTAGCACTTGTATGGTTACAGTTTCAATACGTAGCACGTCGTAGAGTCAATGTAGATGCCTACGCACTTAACTACATCGCACTTGTATTACAGTTAGGTATTGACTGCGAACGCACCTACCCATCTGCAGGGCTATTCTGTAACGATGTCTTGTATAACACGCAAGTGCGAGCGTCGAAATCATCTCTCTCTGTCTAACACTATACTATAGAATAGGAAAGACAGAGGTGGCTTCAAAATTTGCACTTGCGAGTTATACAATACATCGTTACAGAATAGCTCTCCTGATGTTAAGTGACAATGTGGATGTAAAAAGGCTTACTTGGAAGAGGTTTATACTATCCATACCTCTGACGGTTTCTACGCTTGGCGGTACTTTGCTAGTAGACTGGTAACTAGCCACGGCCGATGCCTACCACCAAACAATAAAATTCGTAACGTTGTTTACGGATTTTCTATTATACTCATTGTTAACAGGCGATGCGGGCAAGGATCGCGAACTTGTGCCACGTTTCAAGGTATCAAAATCATTTTATAGAATACTAGCGGACCCGGTCAAGCTTCGCTTTGACTAATATGCGCTTCTTCCCTATCCTTCCCTACCCTACCCTACACCTACCCTACCGACCGATTTTTTACTTCCTACCTTGAAAACTGCGAAATTTCCCATATAAAATATGAATATATTATAATATCACCCCCTTTTTTTAGGAAGAGTGGATTAAAACAAAATGATGCAAGATTTTTTTTAGGTTACAAATAGTCTGAATACCAATTTTTAGCTTTCAACCCTAAAAACTGCTGAATGTTCCATACAAATTTCCAACTCTCATTTTAGGGAATTAGGGGGTCAGAAAGAGACAAAAAGTAGCTTATGTCACGCTCCATCCTTTCAACTATCCTTACTTTAAAAAATCATGTCATATTGTAGCTCCATTTTGCCGTGAAAGACGTAAAAACAAACAGACACACTTTCACATTTATAATATTATATATCCTTACGCACACTGATAGGTGAAGCCGGGGCATGTACTTATAACTAACAAACGCCATGGGTACGCATCTATACTAATATACATATAAAGCTGAAGAATTTGTTTGTTTGATTGAACGCGCTAATCTCAGGAACTACTGGTCCGTTTGAAAAATTCTTTCAGTGTTAGATAGCCCATTTATCGAGAAAGGCTATAATAGACTTTATATTATCCCTTTACTCCTACGGGAACGAGAACCAGGCGGTTAAAACCGCGTGGCGTCAGCTAGTCACTCATAAAAACAACACAATTTAATTTTTTGTATGTTCAACCCTAATTCAGGGCCCCAGTTGGTCTCACAATCCGACGAACGGTAAAATTTTCAGTTTTCCAAAGTATTTTTTTTTGCATTTTCATTTGAAACTGCCCGATATGAGCGTGCAAGTTTTATACTCACCTGCAATGTTCACGGAATACAACGTACAGCTTTTTGGTGGAATGAAAATTTCCAAAAAAACTATCCGTCGCATTTGTTACTACTCGTATTGTTGGTGCCTTTTCTAAATACCTACTTTTGACGGCCTCCGTGGCGCAGTAGTATGCGCGGTGGATTTACAAAACGGAGGACCTGAGTTCGATCTCCCGCTGGGCCGATTGAGGTTTTCTTAATTGTTTCAGGTCTGGCTGGTGGGAGGCTTCGGCCGTGTCTAGTTACCACCCTACCGACAAAGACGTGACGCCAAGCGATTTAGCGTTCCGGTACGATGTCGTGTAGAAACCGAATGGGGTGTGGATTTACATCCTCCTCCAAATAAGTTAGCCCGCTTCCATCTTAGATTGTATCATCACTTAGCATCAGGTGAGATTGTAATCAAGGGCTAACTTGTAAAGAATAAAAAAAAAACCGTCCAGTGGTTTGGGCTGGGCGTTGATAGATCACTATGTCATTCAGTCAGTCAATCACCTTTGAGTTATATATTTAGATTATTACTAGCGGACGCCCGCGACTACGTCCGCGTGAAAGTCGATGTTAACTTTTAACTACGCCTACCCTAGCCCCACCCTACCCTATCCCTACCCTATCCATACACTACCCCTAATTTTCTTTGCTATAAACCTCACGGAGCCCGAGACCTTTCCAACGAATGCAAAACCGTGGAAATCGGTTCGTGCGTTTCGGAGTTATACCGTCAGGAAGTAAAACCCGACTTATTTTTATATATTAGATGGAGCAGTGCACATAAGTTAAATGAATGTACAATACAGTGTTTCGATAAAAACAAGTAACAAAAGCGTTAACTTTAACTAAGCGCCAGAGCTTTGGCCGCTAAAGCACATCTAAAGTAGAACACAATCAGGCTAAATGATAACACGCTAGTCTAAGCCTTGCATAAGCTCATGATAACTGGCAGCCGGCCAGCTTTAGGATATAACAACGCTGAAGTTGAAAAACCGACTATGACATCTTAATGTTGTATAAACTTATTTATATAGCATCAATAGATCAACGGTAAGAGCGGTCGGACTCATCACCGAGGGGTGGTGGTTCGATCCCTGCCCGTTGTTCTATTGTCGTACCCACTCCTAGCACAGTCTTTCCCGACCAGGTGGAGGGGAATGGTAATATTGGTCATAATATAAAATATATGGTGATTCTTTTTAAAAAAAATTACTTGTAAAATCACAATTATTTACGGAGGCAGTCTAAATGCAATGGTAGAGTATGGAGCTGGAAGAAGATGTATCGACAGAAGAAAAAAAAGAAAGAGTAGAAGAGAAAGAAGTTTAGAAGTTCTTATGGCCACCAAAAATTGTGAAATTTTGGAATGAGCACTCATCTGTTGTCTTTGAACTGAAACGACAATTCCGTGTACTGCTAGCAAAGATTTAGGTATATATTATTTATAGAGGCAATCCTGTCAAGCGTCTAGTTACGACAAAGGCTCAATGCTCATTATCACTCTCGCAAGAATAACAAAGTAAGATTCCTGAACTCTCCCAATTCCGAAGCGGGCTTTCATATTCATAAGGAAAATAAATCCGCAATGAGGTGGTCGCTGTACTATAAGAGAGCATATACATTTGAAAATTAAACGTTCGTTCAACGTGTACATAAATATCAAATATGTGTTAATACACCTTTTCTTGTTATTTAATTTAAATCACGAAGAACATTTTACACAATAATTTTTAAACTTTTTAAACTAACATGTAATTAACGTTTTATAATTATAAATATTAGCCAATTAAAAACGACGATCATGACAGTAGAATGATATTCAGGAAATCCTTTTTCATCGGATGCCAGTTTGTTTCGGCTGATAGTTTAAAATCAAATGTGTATATAATAAAGCCTGTATAATATTTGCTAATTAAACAGTTCATTCCTTATTACTCGTAATTAGAGCACTCGTTATCTGTTATTCTACTTATATTTGTATTGTGAATCTCTGATAGTTAAAATTAGACTTTTATTTGCAATATTAAATACCACAAAATATTATTACAACCACTTCCAACTTTTCAGTTATGTGCATTTTCAGTAATTAAATATCACGTGTCTCTAATGGTGAAGAATAAATATCGTAAGGCAACCTGCATACCTATTTTTTTTTAATTCTGCGTGTATCAAGTCTGCCAATCCGCATCGGGCCAGCGGTCTAACCCCTCTCATTCTGAGAGGAGACTCGACCTCAGCAGAGAGCTGAATATGGGAAGATAATGATGATGATGAACAATTACAAAGTTAGGAACATTCATGAAGGACTCGGTAAAATATAGTTAACCTTGATCAACATTGCAAGTGTAGTGTTTAGTATTGTTCTTATTAATGTATAAGCAACTTAAGATTGGGGACTGGCATTTCTAATTTTCCACATTTCACGAACCCGAGGCTGCTTGTGTAAATTTTAACGTGACGAACCTTTGGAATTAAGTATTGATGGGGAACCGTTTCTAATTTACTCCCGACATAAATTTCAGTCCTGCTCTAATAATTTTGTAGTAAAATTTTATTTTACATAATTCCGTTTGATATCTTTATGAGGTCTACTCGCAGACTGCAATAAATTTCTAGTTTTAACTTGATCACTTAACTTAAATAAAAACTTAACTTACTTCACAACTTAACAAGTTGCAACATATACTTTTTATTATTTTATTATTTATTATTATTTAACAAACAACACATTGAAATTAAGCCTAACCATAGTGCAACACAAACCACAGTTAGTTTTACTGTGCACTGGTTATCATTGCATACAATAAATACAATATTTAGGAACAAACAGAACATTATTAACAAACAGAAGAGGATAAATAAACAGATTAACAAACAGAAGAGGATAAATACCAAGAATAAACATTATAGTATATATATTAGTAGTAGGGTAGTTAAAAAAAAAGTGTGAGTGAACCGGTGCTGCGACGCTACACAGGCTGTCCCAAAAAATAATTCTTTAGTTTCCGCTTATGTACGTTCGTGAGTATATTGGTATCTTTTAGAAGATTCTTTACCGCATCCGGAAAATCGTTAAAGATTGTTGGAACAATATATTCCAGCCTTCTCTTACCATACCCATTTATGAAGTTCGGTACATACAATTTACATTTTTTTGAACTTCTTAGTTGTTTATTGTATGTAATTTCCTTCACCTACGAGTACCATTGTGACCATTACTTTTAAAATACACAGAAAACATATGTACTCGGTTAGGTTAACAAAACTAAGTGTCAATATTAGAAGGTAAAGTAAGTATAAAGACTTAAAGATATGATTTAGTGCGTTTGTGAGGTTATGGGTAAACTTTGGATCTACTAAACCTTTACCAATACAACGTTATTTGCGAGTGTCAGGCTAATTTTATCCCCGCATTCGAAACGGACGAGAGTCCGCTAGTAACCTATAAACAAAATCAATATAAACTCCGCGCCACATAACAAGTACCGTAGACACGGCGATAATGTCTTAATGGCGCTCCTTGACATTTGGTGATGGCGGTCTTACTGTCATTAAGGCGCTGTCAATGTTAGTTCAGGTTTTAGCCGCAGGACTTCTTTCATGACGCGGGGTCTACTGTTGATGGAATTTGATGGAATTGCACCAAACATGCAGAAATACTTAGTAGAATACGACCCTCATTCAGCAGTCCGGAGCAATTAGTTTTTTTTTTTTATTCTTTTCAAGTTAGCCCTTGACTACAATCTCACCTTATGGTAAGTGATGATGCAGTCTAAGATGGAAGCGGGCTAACTTGTTAGGAGGAGGATGAAAATCCACACCCCTTTCGGTTTCTACACGGCATCGTACCGGAACGCTAAATCGCTTGGCGATACGTCTTTGCCGGTAGGGTGGTAGCCACGGCCGAAGCCTCCCACCAGCCAGACCTGGACAAATTAAGAAAATCTCAATCTGCCCAGCCGGGGATCGAACCCAGGACCTCCGTCTTGTAGATCCACCGCGTATACCTCTGCGCCACGGAGGCCGTCAGGAGCAATCAGTTATATTGAACAAGGCTTTCGCTCTATACACTCGGCCCGAAATACCATCGCACAACACTGAGGGAATGAAAAATGAGATACTGACCTATTTGCGCGTTCCAAGTGCGTGACATAACAATCAATATACTTGTCTTATATGACACTAGCGGACGCCCGCAACTTCGTCCGCGTGGAATTCAATAGTTCACAAATCCCACGGGAACCAAGGATTTTTCCGGAATGCAAAAGTAGCCTATGTGTTAATCTAATTCCATTCCGAATTTCAGCCAAATCGCTTGAGAAGCCGCAGCGTAATGATGATTATACTGCAAGATGACATATTGTTTTTAACATAAAAATTTAACCGACTTCAAAGACGTATTTTCAGTTATTTTAATTATAACACAAAATTAGTCAACCGATTTTCATAAGAATGGAATGGGACCAATCTGGAAGTATCAAACAAATGAGATTTTTCAAAATTTGTTGATAAATGACGAAGTTATGAGGTAACAAACATTAAAAAAAATACGCATAGAATTGAGAACCTACTCCTTTTTTAAGTCGGTCGGTATGTTTTTAAGGTTAAGCACTACCTGATATAATCAACAAAGAAATACAAACAAATAAAATTTGTAAACCGCACCGAAAAGCGCAGTGTTGGTCGAGCCCCCACTAGGTGGACCGAAGACATCAAGCGGGTTGCAGGGAGCCGCTGGATGCTGGCAGAAAGAGGCCTATGTCCAGCGGTGGACGTCCATCGGCTGATAATGATGAAAATTTGTATGCATTGATTTGTTGTGATAGTGTATGTGTTTGCATCAAAATCGGTTTACTAGTTATTCCCTGTGAACCAACCTGAAAATCTCCCCTTCGATATTTGTAATTCAATAACCTTCAACTCCGTTCTCTAACAGTATGTAATTGCATCGAAGGATTACGAGAAAGGTTGATTGGGATCAAGGAACGTGATTTCAATATACAATTCAACCCTTATATAGGATCAATTTAATAGATGTTCACTGTACACCTACCTATTACAGAACTATCGTTTAATAATCAAGAAACGACGCGCATGTTAATTGTTAAAATTAACGACGAACTTGTTAAAATTAACAAGAATTTTGGGTATGGGTCCTACTGAGTCTACTAGTATCTTTTCAACTTCACGTTCTATTACTACAAATCAGAATGTAATTAGGCTTAGTTTACAAGCACTTTTGTAACGTCAGGTAATGTAATTAGATAATGGTGATAATTGAAGTCGAAAACTTGAAATTAATGTTAAAATAAATAAATAAATAATGTTACTAAGGTTCTATGCACGCCCTGATTGATTATGAAACACGGCTAAAACTCACGTGATATCAGTTTGGATCGTGCCGCATGCAAGAACCAGCTCATGACTAAGGACCCCGTATGGGTTCGAAACTAGTCGGGCATACTCCGACCTAATATCACGTGAGTTTTAGCCGTGTTTCATAATCAATCAATATGAATAACATTCACAATAGTTTAAATTCTAAAATATGCACGCCTTGCTTATATAGACCAAAAGCCTGCAAAAGTGAGACCTAACTACCTCATTTTAGGAAGACTGAAAGTTTTTCAGCGTATGGTCCTACTATATAATAAAGTTAGCCAATTATGGAGTTTGGAATGTGATGCATTTGTATGGTAAGTTTCAAAGGTCCAGACCCTGGACTATCCTTTTATTTTAGGAAACTAACCGACGCCCCGCGAATTTACCTGCGTTGTTTCAGTTCCCATAAGAATACGGAAATAAAATATAGCCTATGACACTCACAAACGACGTGGCTTTCTAGTAGTAAAAGAATTTTCAAAATCGATTCAGTAGATCCTGAGATACCCTATACAATATCACAAACTTTACCTCTTTATAATAATATAATAGTAATATTAGTATTTAAAGCTTCAATAGCTCAACGGTAAGAGCGGTTGGACGTGTCATCGAGGGATGGTGGTTCGATCCTCACCCCGTTGGTCTATTGTCGTTCCCACTCCTAGCACAGACTTTCCCGACTAGTTGGAGGGGAATGGGAATATTGGTCATATTATAAAATATATGGCAACTTCAGTCCCTTCGTGACCACGATCCATGCAACTGGGTCGAAATATAGACAATAAAAATCTCGTCGTTTTATCGTGGTATGTACCCGTTTAAATAATATTCATATATGGCAATTATATTTAAAAAAAAATATAGATGAGGCTCTGCAGTTAGCAAAACAAACTGGATATGATGAAAGACGTTCTTATAATGACAGCGTTAATGTGCATCCACCTTTATGTACAAAACGTTCGAAGCATCAAGAAAGTGTCATAATTATTGGTTGGTACATTCGAAAGGAAAAAGCGTAAACATTGTGGCAATTTAAAGTCGATTTTAGCGCGTCGCGTGCGACATGAGTGCTCGCGCATGATACAATCGATTTTATAAAATTGAATGCGGTGGTTTTTTTTCCGATTAGCGGTTGTTATACAGTTTAGTGACATTGGCGGTTCTGCACGCGACGATACGTTACATTGTATTGTGCGATGTTACGAATGGAATTACGAGCGGCTACTGTAATTAGATTGGCTGTAATCTTAACTAATATTTTAAAGAGGCAAGGTTTTTTGTTTGTTTGTTTTTACGATTTTATTTAAAAAATACTTGATCGATTTTAAAAATTCTTACACCATTAGAAATCTGTATTTTCGCCGAGGAACAGGATTTACGCGGGTGAAACCGCAGTGCGTCTGCTAGTATGTTTTTATCATTTGACTAACATTGGGTTCCTTTTTACCCAACTACGGCGAAGCCAAAAGTCAATAGTTTTGGAAGTCTATGTATGTATATGTATGTATGTATGTATGTATGTATGTACATGTAAAATGGGTCTAAAAAGAACGAAACCAAATAAATATATCAGAATCGAAATAATGAAATGCATAGGTACAAAAATGGTTTCGTGCCCGTAGTCGCATCTACTGTATACGGTCTACTGTGATTATACCAGGAACACCTTCGTTTTAGACTTAGGTACATAGGTACCGCGGCTCTACCACGACCATTTTTGTACCTCTGCATTTCTCTATTTCGATCTGAAATATTTTCTTGTTTCATTCTTTTTAGACCCCTTTTCACGTAGTCGGGTTGTAGTTTAAAACTTTATTTTTTATTTGGTCAAAACCTCAATATTACTAGTTAAAATAAAAACATGTGACAATTTTTTCTTCACTCCAGAAGTCAAGTGTTTTTATTTATTGAATTCAAGTAAAAATATACATATAACACCTACTATGTTTTGTTTCCGCTATATCAAGCGAATCTCTACCGAAATTGGCTATTCTCCAGTGAGATTGGATCTCGAACGAAATTCGGTCAAGAGAACAAAGAAAAGTCAATAAAGATCGTGATTATCAGCTCGATTTGGAATCGGATTAAGATTTCTACCTATTAAGTCATTACTCAGTTCATGTTTTCTAATTGCAGCGAGTTTATTAATGAATACTTTGTCGAGATTGGTACGTGTTCAGGTCTAATTAATTTTGTTCTTAATTCTATGTTTGTTCGTCGTTACGCAAGAAACTCACCGCAAAATTGTGCAGTTTGTTATGAAGTCAGTATTAATAAATGTACTTTTTTTTTGATAAATAAATATTTAAATAACGAAAACCCATCTAATCGGATTAGTTGTGAGTGAGAAAATCTCGCTTATCTCTTTTATGTTGATTAACATATTTACATTAACTTAACAGCCAGGATCGAACCCAGGAAGTCTCGGTATCTTTCTTATGTTGGTTAACATTTTTAAATATTTAAATACTTTGCTTTGTTGGTTCGGTGGTTATCCAATGAGGTTTCCGATCACAAATAAACCCACCGTTGTGGGTTATGCCTACATATCCCCACTCCTATAAGAAGGAAGGCCTGATGTCCTAAAATTATGAAGATTTTAAATTATTTTGCTACAACAAAAATTAAAATGATATCGCCGTTTGTTAAATTAAATGCAATTTAAAAAATAATTTTAATAAACAAAAGGCTTTATTGAAAATGCTTATAATTTCAGGTCAATAATTTTCTATCTAGATCTGCGGAACTATTGCCACGGCATACCAGCGCCGCTATTTTGAATATGGCAATATTGCATTCCTAGAATACCCCGCAAACCTCGAATACTGCGACGCGGTTGTACCTATTTGACGTTTTAGTTAAAACGGTACTGCGTTCTCGATTTAGCTCTGCTATACAATTCCTAACTCTAGACTGAGAATTTATACTGAAAATTTCTTCATTTCTTCAGGCTTCTTCAGCACGAGTCCACCACCCTGGCCCAATGCGGATTGGCAGACTTCACACACGCAGAGAATTAATAAAAAAAAAAAAACATACATACGGCCGAACGTAGAACCTCCTATTTTTTGGAAGTTGTTCAAAATTCTCCGATATGCAGGTTTCCTCACGATGTTTTTAATTCACCATTTAAGATATAATGATATTTAATTTCTTACAATGCACATAACTGAAAAGTTAGAGGTGCATGCCCGGATTCGAACCTACGCCCTCCGGAATTGGAGGCAGAGATCCGCTGGGCTATCACGGCTTTTCCGTTATTAAAATTAATTAATTTCTTAAAAGAAAGAAAAGGTTTTTCTATTTTCACAACCTGACCCTAATCGGACCTCGTGATTAGGAAACCACATGTGACCAATGGAGGCAAACAATACTTCATAGGGGGTTGAAATTGCGATATTTTTCGAATATCAGCTACGCGCAAATTTATATATCACTTAATCCCATAACATATAAACATATTATATATAACCGACGCCCCGCTGTTTCACCCGCGTAGTTCCTGTTCCCGTGAGAATACAAGGATAAAGTATAGCCTATGACACTCACAAACAACGTGGCTTTATAGTGATACAAGAATTTTTCAAATCGGTTCAGTAAATCCAGATATTACAACCTACAACAACACCACAAACTTTACATATTTTTATCATTAGTATAGTTAGAAGTAAACCTTTTCTTTCTAAAGAACAATTTAGCTTTTAAATTTTCTAAATTATTTTATCATTAAAGAAGCTGAAATAATATCCACTCGCTCTAATTTCACAGATTAATAAAAGCCCAAATGAAAACGTTTAAAATTACTTAGATACTAAAATTTAACAATAAGTAGGCACTTGTAATTTTAGTATAAGTTTTGAAAGGTTATAACGTACCGAAAATATTAGTGTTTTCACAAAGAAAACCAATTTCGGCCAGTCCTTTACGGGGAATAATTAAATGAAGACCTATCAAAATATTTGAAGTATGTTAGTAAAATCGTACTAATTAACTAATATGAATATGAGAGATGATATGTATGTTTGTTACCACTTATAGATGACACGCAAATAAGAATACCTACTTATTTTATATCATTCTTGTGATATTAATTTGAATAGATACACACTTTTTACGTAAATCTGCAAATTACAATCTCTCTATAAGTTGCTTATAGACCTTGGCCTCTCTAGAAGTGCAGCTAGTTCTATATTAGAAAATCGTCAAGGAATTCCTTAACCCTACATTCTGTAGTCACAAGTTCGGGACTCTGCTCGGAGTTTTTCTCTCTACCACGCGATGGACCCGGCACTCGCACGGTGAATCCATGGAATGCTAAGATATTCGTCTCTTTCTTGTACTAATAACAGTCAAAAAGATATCTTCCGACAAATTCGGATTCCAGGTGTCCTCTTTGTCCTCCTCGTAGGACAAAAATAAATAGGTACTAGTAGAACTTGAACATTCTAGTATGAAATATGCACTAAAAATGGAAAAAATATGTGTTTTTTAGGTTACTAGATACTAGGTGTCCTATGTAAATGTCGAATTGAGCTTCCTTTCTTTTACAAAGTAGGTTAATAGTAAAAGTTAAGAGCGTTCAAATTACTTCTCTTATAGTAATAAAATTTTCAGCATCGGTTTAGCTTGATTGAAAACATTTTCTTGCATAACGATTTTAACATCTTGGCCCGGGGAATTAATTCCATTCCGCCGTTGGATCGGAATTGAAATTAGTAAAGTGAATTGAAAGTAATAAATCCGGAATGCCTGAGGCAGGTTGTCAAAATGTCAATAATATCACTGTATAGCTAACCGTAACTTTATCGTGAAACGCTTTTGAGGCATTTAAAGACCGAATCGCCAATTTGTTCCGCGTTAACTAACAAATTGATTATAGGCAGCTTTTAAAAATGTTTTTTTTAAATGTGCCAACGTTAAATTAATATTTTTATAGTTCAATGGTTTAATCAATCAAATCATTTATTTGCTAGAAACTAATTAAACACTTATCTTTTTTCATATTTACTATTATTATTATCTAAGTTATTTAATAACTTAATTTTACACACCTGGCTACCAAACAAACACAGTAAAAACATCATTCGAGCCAGGTGTCAAGTTAATACGCACGAGCTGTAATTAGAGTGAAGCCACACGGTGCGGTGCGGCGCCGCACTGGAAACATTTTGCCGCATCACTGTGTACATGTGGCACGCGGCGCCGCAATACGGCATCTTGGCGACGCTGTGGCAAAAAGTGTGCCTGCGGTACGGCGCTGTGTGACATATCCTTGATATTTATATGCAGGCCGCCGCAGCGACATCGCGTTGCTACCGCTCCGTACCGTGTGACTTCTCCTTAAGAGCGGAGGCACACGATGTGTGGCGTCGCACTGCAAATATTTATCAGCGGGCACGCGAGCGGTGCGGAACCGCAACGTTGTTATGTCGCAGCGGCACCGTAGCACCGTTAGACAGTAATGTAAGACGACGCAGCGACACCGCTCCGGCGGCGCTCCGCTATCGCACCGCTCCGTGTGACTTCTCCCTTATACCGTATCTATAATACAGCCTTCCTTGATGAATACTGTTTACCAACAAACGTCACTAGTCATTTCACACCTAATAAAAATTATAATTAAGTTGTTCTTAAATTAATGAAAATAAATTTGATTATTAAGCTTAGTATAATTAGATATCTATGGTTAATATATTTTTTACATAACATTTTATAAACAAATCATACACAATTTAATATAAATAAGTTATGAAATAACATGCGTTTTCTACCTTCATTTCTAATTTATTTGTTGGTAAACAGTACTCATCAAAAAAGGCTGTAGTATAAATGCTACGGTTTTTTTGGTGGGTACCCTAGTATTCTGATTGTAGCTTAGCTTAGCTTTTACGTGACGATGACTGCCAGTGTATTTTACTGTGTGCCGCATAAAATATATTTTTAAATCACACAATCAAATACATTGTGAATTCAGTATATAACAACACTAGATTCAATTAAATATCCATTTTTGGACGGCAAATAAATGTTTGCAAATGTATTTGTACAGTTTGGAAATGCATACACAAATGTATTTGTACAGAATATAAATTCAAATGTACGATTTTATAATCCACCACAAGCTTAAAAGGCCCAATTTGATGCTAGTCGCATCAATGAATTTGATATTAGAAAAGTTCAAATCTAAAAATTTAAAATTCATTTAATTGAAGTAGGTTTGATTTACAATCCAAAAAAAATGTACAATTAGCAAACCATGTCAATGTAATGTACAATAGTCTTAAGACTATTATTGTATATGTGTATTAGTAAAACTTATTTATTATTAGCTGAAACCGGTAAGTGGCTCAAGTATGCCTCTCTGACAGAGAGTTACATATTTGTACCTTTTGCCGTGGAGACCCTTGGGCCATGGAGTCGCAGTGCCAAAAAATTTTTCCGTACTATTTCACCGCGCCTAGTTGCCTCGACTGGTGACAGAAGGGCTGGCTCATTTTTTGCGCAAAGGATCAGCCTGGCTGTCCAGCGCGGAAATGCAGCCAGTATTCTTGCCACCATTCCACGTGGGCATGATTTGTATAGTTATTAGGATAAGTTAGCTTAAGTTCCTTATTGTATTCTTTCTCAATAAAAAAAAATTAGTAAAATAAATACATTTCATTTCATTTGTATCATTTTTGAAAATCCAGGTTATGTTTTTAAGGTGATAAGTAAGGGTTTACACTTTAGTGACTTTACTACAACGCCTAGTACTAAAATATCACGTATTAAATTACACGTAGTATAAAGAGTTGACCACACCTGGATCAGCAAGATTGCCAGATGTAAAAAACTTTTGGTATCTTTCAATTTGATAATCTGTTAGCGACTTCCACTGTGAATCCCTATATTGACATTTTGACAACCCGCCTCAAGCGTTCGGGATTTATTAGTCGCGACCCACTTCGGTAATGCCGATTCCTATTCAATGACGGAACAAAATTAATTTCACCCAGAATTTCAGGAACGGTATTAGCAAATGGACGCGAAAATGTTTTGCCGCTATGAAAACGGTTTAATGAAGCATGATAAAGTCGAAAATTTAGGAAATTTTGTTAAATTAAATGGCTGGACCCGTTTCATCATTTCATCATCGTCATCCGCCTATTATACTAGACAAGCTGGCGCCCTGTAGTTACCCGCTTAT
The DNA here is from genome assembly GCF_947172395.1 of Bicyclus anynana. Classification (NCBI taxonomy): domain Eukaryota; kingdom Metazoa; phylum Arthropoda; class Insecta; order Lepidoptera; family Nymphalidae; genus Bicyclus; species Bicyclus anynana. The sequence goes on from NC_069083.1 coordinate 2,993,298, forward strand.
TTTCTGTTCTCAAGGAGTTACAGGGATAAAATATACAAGATGCTTGGCAGTATTTCCTATAACTCTAGGGTTATGTTCTTTAAGGAAAATAGTTAACAAACGAAGTGACAAATTATCGTTTGATGTAAGGTGTGTATACTTAATATTATACAGATATTATGCCTATGTCATAAACACATACAATTGGCATATCCTTAAATAATAATTGACACAATATGGCATGCGGACTTTTGTATTGGATTGGATCTTGGATATTATTGACTTTTTATCCCCGCAACTACTGAATAGATTTGGCTGACAATTAAAATTAAGATAGATAAAACCCTGGATTAATAACCTTCATTGTCCCGAACAAAATCCATAGTTTCCCGAGATGGTCAAAAACTGATTGTAACGATGAATTAACCTCTTTTACGAAAAAACTACTGGATTTGGCTGTTATTTGGAAAAAATGTGGAACCCCTTATTTCACGCGGACGAAGTCGCGGGTATCAGCTAGTTGTTTAAATAGTTATAGACATACAACAAATAATAATTAATGATGTTAAATTTACAATTTCACCATTGTAAGTTTGTACAAAAGCATTTGTTCCTGGCGATACAATCAGCTTAAAATTAACAATGAGCAAACAAAACCCACGCAGTCAAAACGAGAGTTATTTATCTAACCTCAATATTAGGGTATAACTGTTCTTTAGACAAATTGTTTAGTTAATTAATGAATTTGCTAAGCTGTGATAAATAAGATGTAATGACGGATCAAAAGCACTACCCATTGGTTTAACTGAGATTAGAATTTTAAATTTCGAACTTAATTTCTACAATATTTACAATACAATATTTTTAGGTTAATTTTAATAGCAGACGCCCGTTCGCATTCGTTTTACATAAATCCCGTGGAGTCCATGGCTTTTTTATAATTTTTTTTTTATTCTTCACAAGTTAGTCCTTGATTACAATCTCACCTGATGGTAAGTGATGATGCAATAAGATAAGAACTAAGATAGAAGAACTTTACACAATTTTTAGACAATTTAGAATATATGTTGATTCATGGTTAAATCTATCTCTATTCCAAATTTTAGCCAAATAGGTTAAGTAGTTGCGGCAAGAAGGAGTAACTAATTCATATCATTATCAACCCATATTCGGCTTACTGCTGAGCTCGAGTCTCCTCTCCGAATGAGAGGGATTAGGCTTTTCAGTCCACGACGCTGGTCCAATGAAGATTGGCAGACTTCACATACGCAGAGAATTAAGAAAATCCTCTGATATGCAGGTTTCTTCTCGATGTTTTTCCTTCACCGTTTGACACGACACGTGATATTCTATTTCTTAAAATGCACTCAACTGAAAAGTTGGAGGTGCATGCCCCGGACCGGATTCAAACCCCACACCCTCAGGAATCGGAGACAGAGGTCCACTGGGCTATCACGACATGAAAAAATTAATGAAATTCCCGGAATACGAGGACAAGGAAATCGAGTTAAAGACTAACTTAACATATAATAACACAACCTTTTGTGTCCAAAGTGCTGGAATGGTGACCCCGCACTAGTAAGCGCAGTGTTGTTCGACCCCCCACCAAGTAGACGACATCAAGCGAGCCGCAGATATTCGCTGGATGCAGATGGCTCAGTATCGTGATGTTTGGAAGTCCCTACAAAAGGCCTATGTCCTGCAGTGCACGTCCATCTGCTGATTTGATGATGGTGATGAGTGAAAAATAGCAGAATCACACCTCAGTTTGCTCTGACATATTACCACAGCTACATCTAAAGCCAAACCGACTTTCCGGAATAAATACCACATAGACCTGGATAACCATAACACACGCAACGTGACCCTATAATTGTATTATACAATCAACACTACCGGCCAGTGTTAATCAGATTACGATGGTAAACCACCAATGTGGAGTAACTTGACCTATAATCACATTACGTTTTATCGATTCTGAAAGGAAAACTAATTGAGCACATTTTCAATTACTCTAAATTGGGCGCGCTGTAGTAATTAGTAAAAGTAGTAGAATGTTCAAATCAAATCACCTTGGATGCTAATCTGGATTACAAATAGTTGTTAGGCTATAATATAATACTATTTTTTCCACTGAACACCAGTAAAGAACTTTATACTTTGATAGACACCAAGCTACCCTACTGATAGCGTTACAAAAATTTAAAATTCTATTTCAACTTTCTTAAATCCAATTAAGTAGTTTCATTAAATTTGTTTGAAATCTAACTAAATAATGCCTTATCATTAAAAATATATAATTTGCCCATTTTTGCATTTTTAAAATATTCCTTTCCTCGCCATATTTAGGTATGCTTTATTGTTCTTGTTTTAGTTTTCAAATTTACCACATTATTGTAGTGTGATGTTGTGTACTGTTTTCTTACTTAACCTCCTTTTCATAATTTAGTTACTCTTAGTTTTAAATTTAAAACAGTATAACATTTAAAATCTAGCAAAGTTCGAAATTTGTCCCGTTTATTGTAGATATATTGCGATGCAAGAACCAATACACACACACAAAGTTTTTATTAAATTTTCAAAAGAGTAACGAAACGCAATAACGAATATTCACGAACAAAACAGGAGTTTGCGAAAGAATGGGAGTGATCAGAGAAATGAATTCGATTAAAATCTTCTCCATAACGCAAATCGAAATTGCCATAAAAAACACATTTGAGAGCGAACATACACTTTGCACTTTGCAGTTTGCTCTCAGATGAGTTACGCCATTTGGGACTGAAAAATTCATGAAGCTAGATAGGAGAATAACACGATGTGTTGATTGCAACACATTTGCAAATTAAATTTTCTGAGAGTAAGCTTATAACCTTTTTATTAATCGCAGTTCTTAAATCGATACGATTACACACATTGAATTGCAAGTGAGATAGCATGTATAGCTTGGTAACTTCGTTCGTAACACTCCCGATGGTCCACGCGGGCCGGAGGGCGTGTAGCGATGAATGAAAAACCCACGACTGATGCACCATACTTCCCCGCGCGCACGATTTCACACCCGCGCAGTCTTTCCGCCCCGTCGCCCGCATATCATGGGAGTGTCATCAACGGACTTGCCAGACTATAGAACCAACGAAATTTTATAGATATGTTACGTGACTACAAATCACCGCAAAGGTGATACGAATTTAGCTACGCCAATGAACGCACATGCACAATTTTGTGTTTAATTCCATTATATAGGTAATTATATACGTAGAGTTTTTACAGTCCCTGAACACACAACTCGACATTGTATACAATATTTAGGTATTATTTGTTTAAATAACTTTCGTTGATTATTTAGCGACTTAATGAAAATAAATTAGCCACTTTTATTCGCTTCAGTTTTGACTCTATTAAAAAATTCTTTGTGTAGAACACGTTTAGAAGAAGATTCTTACATACTATAATTAAATTTTAAAAACAGTCTAGTTGATTAGGCGTAAAGTGACATTTATATATACAATTATTTAAGTTACATATACATTCGCATTAGTTACAGAGTAGATATTTTAAAATTAGCACCTACAAAATTAAATAGCAGCTAGAGGCGCTCACACTTTTCCTTTTTCTTTCACTTTTTTCTTTTTCCTATCTCTTTTTCTTGCTCTCTACTTTTTATCCTGAGGAGTGTAGTCAAACACAGATTTGGGCCTATAGCCATATTACATATCGGTTATTATCTACATCGATGACAATGACATATACGTGACCTATCGACAACTAATATCATGCCCATACATTAATTTCATTCCCATATATATATTAGTTTTCGGAGATTTAGCGTTTGTAGAAAGAGAATCTTAATTGACATGGCGAACGCCCAACCATGCAATCTTTGAGTGCATGGAGTTTGAAGGGAAAAGGAGTAACGCCCCTGACAAAAGCAAACTTAATGCCATGTTGGAGAACAAGGAAGCCTAGGCTAAGGCGGCGAAAATGGAACGACGCGTGAGAGACGAATAGGATCGCCAGAAAGCAAATGTCGAAGCGTGATAGACAACCCCTTCCTGAAGTAATGCACGTATACTGCGGTACCAGGAAGGAAAGGAGGAGATGAGATAAAAAAAAATCGTCATCATCATCATATCAGCCGATGGACGTCCACTGCAGGACATAGGCCTTTTGTAGGGACTTCCAAACATCACGATACTGATCACTGCATCTAGCGAATCCCTGCGACTCGCTTGATGTCGTCAGTCCACCTGGTGGGGGGTCGGCCAACACTGCTAAAAAAATAAAATAATAAAAAAAATTAACATGGCGAAAGGCCCTGTAGAGAACAGCTTCCATATACCGCGTAGCCTTTTGTTAAAACCGAATAAATTGAATAAATCCACTGCCGGTATAAATAGATGGTTGTGGTGGTTTTTCGTAAATTAATTGATTTGAGGCCGTCAATGGGAAAAGCCGCGACGCGGTTACGTATTGGAGACAATTTGTTTGATGGCGGCGCGAAATTTATTTCATATACTATATTGTGCGTCGTCCCGCGATCATCCGAGGTTTTGGGGATGAAAATTTAATTTTACACCGAATATATATATACTAATATTATAAAGCTGAAGAATTTGTTTGTTTAATTGAACGCGCTAATCTCAGGAACTACTGGTCCGATTTGAAATTGCCGATTTGTACTGAAAATCTAAATTGTTTATTTTTTAATTTTTAACGAATTTATTTAATCAAAATAGTTGCCATTATTATCTAATGGGAAGGTCATTAATGCCTTTACGATAGAACTCCGACGATCTAGACTGCACAAACTGTGTGAAAGCATTTTGTACTGCCTCCTGGGAAGAAAACTTCTTGTCACGTAGATAATTGTCCAAATCACGAAAAAAATGGTAGTCCGTTGGAGCAAGGTCTGGTGAATAAGGAGGATGACGAATAGTTTCTAACTGCAGTTCCTGAAGGGTTAAAATGGTTTCTCGTGCTGTGTGGGGTCTCGCGTTGTCGTGGAGCAATAATGGTGAAGATCGATTCATGAGTCGGGACTGCTAGTTTTGTCAACATGGTTCGGAGTTCGGCACAATAGACATCTGTCGTTATTGCTTGACCAGATCGGAGAAAACTATAGTGAATAACACCATGCTGAGACCACCAAACAGTTACCATTACCTTTTCATTGGTAAGTTTTGCTTTAGGACACTGTTGTGGCATTTGACCTGGGATCAGCCATTGCATTTTTCTTTTCCGGTTATCATAAAGAATCCACTTTTCATCACATGTCAGTCAAATCATGAGGCACCCATTTTTCGTATTTTTTTATTTTATTGATTTGACGCAAGTGAGTCAATATTGTGGGTAAGGTAACGTTAAACCATGCCGCTAATTCCTGGGTAGTTTGACTAGGATCGGCTTCCACTATCTCTCTTAATTCATCGTTATTCACCTGTGTGGGCGGTCTTCCTCGTGGCTCATTCTTTAAGTCGAAATTTCCATCACGAAAGCGTTTAAACCAAAATCGCACGATGCGTTCATTAGTAGACCCCTCTCCAAACGCAGCATTGATATTGCGGGCTGTTTCTGCCGCGTTAGTTCTGCGTCGGAACTCGTATTCAAAAATAACTCGAATTTTCGCAGTATCCATCTTTCTTGTCTAAATTGAATAACAAAAACAATTGAAAGCCGATATTCAAATGTTCCAATATACAAAAAGATATGTAACACGTAAATGCTCTGAATAAGTATATCTATACTATTAATATTATAAAGAGGAAAGATTTGTGTTTTTGTATTTTTTTATATGTCACGAATAAACTCAAATATTACAGGAATGAGGTTCTCCTAGTACTTACTTAATATAAAAAGGTATTCGTAAGGCAGTTCTGTAAATAGGACTACATCTTGTACGTTATGAATAATCCAAAAGTTATATTTCAATCTTACGTTAGTGGTTGCTGTTTATTTCATTACCGTTTCTGGGAAATCCGTAATACATTATTGCTCCAAACAGTTACGAAAGGAATACGGTTTTCCGTGAAAATTTAGCTATTTTCTGGAAATTCTCATGTAATATTTATCATCATAACATTAATTAATTTCAAGTCGAAAATCGTTTTGGAGATAATAATAAACTGTATTCTTTTCATAGATAAACTGTTGAGAAATATTTATTACCAATAGATTTCAAATTGGGGTTACTATATATTAAACATATTTAATATCGCATGAGTTAAATTTATGGAAATTTATAATCACATTGATCATAATAAAAAGTGTTGTGTGTGTGTGTGTGTTAGTGTGTATGTATGTTTGTTCCTCCTTTACGCTGCGGCTACTGAAGCGATTTGGCTGAAATTTGAAATTATTATAGATTTTACTCTGGATTAACACGTAATTTTCATCCCGGAAAAGGCCATGGTTCCCGCGAGAATTGTAAAAAACTGAATTCCACGCAGACAAAGTCGCGGGCGTTCGCTAGTAAAAAATAAAAAACAAAAACAAATCGTCGTGATCACTTTTCATTGTTATAGTGGGTCAATAATTTTCGCAGAAACATTCAAATGTTATTAATATTTTTAAAGATTTTTACTTTTAATTTGGTTTATTTATTAAAATGCGAATTAATTTTGTCTTACACTAAAACAGAAACCTTAAATTCGCTCTTTTACGCGCCAACTTATCCATATATGAGAAAATTCCTAATCCGGAAAATCCAATATGGCGTATCCAATATACTGACCTGGAGTAGACAAGCTTACACCTTAGTAAAACCTCAAAATATATATCGTAGGAAAGTATGAAGAAAAGTTTTTATGTTTTTGGTAGTAAATTTTTTATACAATATTAAACTATGTAATTAATTATTATCATCCAATACAACATTAATTTCTATCTTCAACAACAAGAACGGCCTCCGTGGCGCAGTGGTATGCGCGGTGGATTTACAAGACGGAGGCCCTGGGTTCGATCCCCAATTGGGCCGATTGAGGTTTTCTTAATTGGTGCAGGTCTGGCTGGTGGGAGGCTTCGGCCATGACTAGTCACCACCCTACCGATAAAGACGTACGTTCCGGTACGATGTCGTGTAGAAACCGAAAGGTTTTCATCCTACTCCTAACAAGTTAGCTCGATTCCATCTTAGATTGCATCATCGCTTACCATCAGGTGAGATTGTAGTCAAGGGCTAACTTGTAGATAAAAAAAGTAGCTGTAATAATAAAAGCAAAAGTAGGTCATTTATTACTGTAACAAACTGTATCAAAAAACTTAGGAGAAAAAAATAAGCTATTTTTTATTTCCATACAACCCAAATCCTGTGGGGGGAACCGAACGTATTCGCTAGCGTCCGATACTATTTATTAAGAGTGTGCAATATGTAATTTGGTGGTTACAAATGGTTCTGGATCTCAGATTCTGGAAAAGTTAGGAGCCTGATATTTGGGTAAATGATATTTCAAAGTGTTAGCTCAGTTATGACTATACAAAATACACAATTTGTAAAACTTTTCTCGATAGTTTATTTTTTTAAAAAATACATGTTTTGTTCACATTATGCTTTCAATCTCAGGAAAAGCAAACTTATTTTCTTAAATTTTTGTTTTGTATAGAAAATAGGTATCTATCTTGAACATGGCCATTTTGTTTTTCGTTATGTTGTTTAATTTACTTGCAATTAGGTAAAAATGGTTTTGGCGCTCACGTCATAAAATTTGCGTCGCGCGTCAATCGCTCCGTGCTTTTCACTCACGTGAAAGTCATAATTCGGCGTCTCGCTTGCGCTTCGAATTTTATCCATATCGTAACGACGCGCTGCGCGCTCTTAAACTCTTAATATTTTATACAGAAATTACTTTAAACATATATCAAAGCATTACGCGTAGATACAACGAACAGATAAATAAATTCACAACAAAACCGCAGTACCAGTATATCAAATGCAAACAATATAAACCGCGGCTTTGAACTTCCTAACTAATAAAAGTTAAATTCCAACACGTAACAACAAATAACAGTAGGAGTCGAACTTTATAAAGTTACACTTACCTCAACAATGAAACTAGTACATGTCTATACGTATTATTTTATTTTGAACCGATTTTCAAATAGGATGAGGTTTTACGTTCGGCTGTATGTATGTTTTAATGTATAAGTTTTTAACAAGGTCGGTTAACATTTAGGAAATTTAAATTCTTAATTCCGACGGAGTTTTTTTTAACTTAGTGGCGTTGGGTCAGTCAGGATTTTCACCTACTTCTCACTTTCGTTTTACCTTTTATCTTGCCCTGGATGTTTAATTTTGCAGATTGAAATGCATGCAAAATTCAATGAACAAGTCGTTATCAACCCATATTCGGCTCACTGCTGAACTCGAGTCTCCTCTCGGAATGAGAGGGGTTAGGCCAATAGTCCACCATGCTGGCCCAATGCGGATTGGCAGACTTCACACACGCAGAGAATTAAGAAAATTCTCTGGTATGCAGGTTTCCTCACGATGTTTTCCTTCACCGTTTGAGACACATGATATTTATTTTTTATTAAAGTGACTAAGCACACAACTGAAAAGTTGGAGGTGCATGCCCCGGATCTGATTCGAAGTCACACCCTCCAGAATCGGAGGCAGAGGTCATATCCACTAGGCTAAAACGGCTATAATGAACAAGTGACAAGAGATAATTATTGTGACGTTCTTACAATAAAATAAAATAACTCAAATTAGAAAACAATCATTTATCACAACAATAAAATAAGTCTCAATAGCAGCCAATTAAGTGATTATAGAACGAAAATCGAACGAACAACAATAATACTCGTACATGTAAATATTGTTAAAATGAAGAAGAAGGTTTCAATAATAATTTCAATACAAAATACGTAGAATCGACAATATTAAATACTTAACTCAATAGGAAAAAAAAAAATATATTTCTAGACACAATTATACTCGTAATAGAAACTTATTTTATATCTGAAAGCAATAACAAATCTATAAGTGCGACTTGTGTCGATCTACGAGAAGGCTAATCCTTCCACTAGATCGTGTAGACTCAAAGAAAAAGGAAAGAAAGGGGTCGAATACAAAAGACCTGGGGGATTGGAGTGCATCCGTTAACCCCAGCTGGTACTGTATAGATATACAACAGTGAAAGAGGGTGAATTTAATGGACATTTTAGTGTCTGATTTTAAAATAACCCTATATTCTCCAGTTTATTGTGCTGGGCTGCTTAATAATTCCAAGTGAGATATTGAAAGTATCAAATTTTCTATATCTCGTCTTGAAATTTAAAATAAAATATCAGAAGTGGGATTTACGAGTTTGGTATAATATGGCATTGAAACATCAATAGCTCAATTAGGGTTAAGCTATTGTTACACATGCTCATTTCAAGTACGAAATCATGCTACTATTGAGTAGTTGCTACGTATTGCTAATAATGAGCATGCTTATTTCAAGCTTGCCCAAGAATCGACAGTCGTGCGATTTATGAGCATGCTACTTGCTGCGCGGGTAGAAAGGGTCTAACACGATACCTTAGACAGAGAGCGATAGATACAAATTAGCATGTGTAATTGGAATGTTTCCTTTGAGCATGCTTATTGAGGAGCATAAAAAATAGCATGCTTATTGCTAGCAAATGAAAACTGATGTTATGCATGCTCGTATGGAGCATACTTAATAGCACGTTTTTAGCATGCTATTTTAGAGCATGTGTAGCAGTATAATATATTGTCGTACAGTGACTTAACTCAGTTTTGAGGGGAATGGGAATATTGAAGTGTTTAATTAAATATAAGAGCTTCAAGGCCTTGTAGCCCAGTGGATATGACCTCTGCCTTCGATTTGGAGGGCGCAGGTTCGAGTCAGATCTGGGGCAAACAGTTGCGATTTTTATTAATTCTCTAGGTGTGTGAAGGCTGCCAATGCTGAGAGGAGACTCATTCTCAAAAGTGAGCCAAATATGGGTTGTTAACAATGATGATGTTAAAAGCTTGTTAATGATTATAAATACCATAGTTCGTTCACAATTTGTTCAATCGATACGGTTAAGTAAAACCTAGTTCAGTATAATAACTTCATTTGGCAAGATACGTGTTGAAGTTTAGAGAACTACTGACCGAGTCGGCACAAGTTTAACTGGTTTACGATTCCACAAAGCGGTCTCAAGTGCAGTCCAAGTACACTGTTTCCCACAGTTTAGTATCCATAACTCGCGATACTCTCTAATATCCAATCTTCGGACTTTGTGGCTTATACAATTTATAACACTTTTACTCTTAAGTACCTATTTATAGCTGTTTGAGTTCTCGATTGTTTTATGAGCACGTCATGGTTACAATATGACGTACTTATAGAAGAATCGATAGTTTATCTATCAATTTGTTTCTATAAGTATTTGTCATGACATAAAGCCTATTTTTGCCTATTCAACAATACACTACTCTGATTCACCTGACGTAAAGTGACGTCGCCGACTGCAGTCGACTGCAGTCGTGGGTAGCAGTTGCTGCTCGTGTAAATGAACCCTAACTTAAATATTAACTGATTTCTACAAGTTACCAAAAAGTGAAACCGCATAGCGCTACGAATTTACGGTAGGGTGGTAATTAGCCAATGTCGAAGACTGAAAAATCGAGCCAAATAACAAAAAAAAATATATACCATTCTAAATTGATTTCGATTGGCAATCAGTCCCAAAAACTTTTGTTTTTATGGGTTTCCGATTTTACAGGAGTCTTACTCTATCCGTGTATATAGCAACCAAAGTCCGCGGCATGTATTTTTTTCAATGGGCCTTACATGTTAAGCCTGGCTCCTTAATGCTAGTCACTCACCATCCAATAAGTTCACGTGCCTGCAGCACTAACGGTAGGACATCCGATACAACTGTGCATGACATCATGAAGATCGCGACCAACACACGATCGATTTTATTGAATGTTCTGCCGTTTGCGCTGCAAGATCAAGAGTTTAATTGATGGTCAGTGATGTTTGAGTGATCCCAAAAGATCTGCCAGAGGGCTAAAAGAACGTAGATTGATGGAAAATTTCTCTAAGGGTGTCCTGTAAGACTCGGACATTAGAGGGACGTTCGCACTGATGTGATTTGTGGACTGAGAGATCTTACAACCCTGTGACCATGGTTGAAATCCATGTCTCGGTCAGGTAAGTAAATAGGGGTTAGTACTGGTAATAGGGTAGTAAGTGGGTTTTTACCAAATAACCGTTAAAATAAAATAAAAATGTTACGAAGCGGAATAAAATATAATTCATTTTAAAAAGGCTCACGATGAAATTGAGTTTCAAAGGCTTCGACCTGAACGGGATAAAAAGGGATAACGGTGGAATTATGAATTTCACGAAAGTGAACCTCTAAAAGATAGATGATAAAAAATATTACCTAAAAAGTCCATTTTACTAATCGTACTTTACTGATGTTTTTGTGGTACTTAGATAGTTTAGTACACATTTTGTTTGTCTTAGAATAAGTATTACATCTTGCACTTATTCAAAGACATTGCTGTTATAGGGTAGGGGTAGGATAAAGTAGGTGTAGGATGGGAGTAGGGTAGGGTAGGGATCGTGTAGGATGGGTGTAGAATAGGATAGGAGTAGGGTAGGGTAGGTGTAGAATAGGATAGGGTAGGGTAGAGTAGGTGTAGGGTGGGAGTAGGATTGGGTTGGGTAGGGTAGGTCCAGGATGGGAATAGAATAGGAAAGGCGTAGGGTAGAGTAGGTGTAGGGTGGGAATAGAGTAGGTTATGGTAGGCGTAGGGTGGGAGTAGAATAGGATAGGGGTAGGAATGATTCAAAACGAAGCTTGACCGGGTCCGCTAGTTAATAATATAATATTTGTATTTGTTGTTAGCCGATTTTTTTATTAAAGTAGCAATAAATTCAAAATTCATTTATTTCAAGTAAGCTCAGATTACAAGCAATTTTGATACGTCACTTGACTATTTTTAAAGACTCTACCACCGGCTCGGGTTCAAAAGTTGTTCTTTTAAAAAAAAACATACAGTATTATAATTTACAATTGATGACAACATTACAATTTCTTATAGTTTTACTCCCTGTGTGAAGGTGGATGGTGATCCAATGGCCTCCAAGAACCTTTATCATTAAGGACCTCATTATTGGTGTAGTAACCTCGACTAATCGAAGCATAATAGGTACCTACAGCTAGAGATCATTATTGATCATCATAAGCAATTTGTACTTTCAAATCCTGATACAGAACAGCCAGGCAGTGAATCTCTCTATTATTCTTTCCCGGGAAAACGAATTGTAGTTTCAAGTCCTAAAGTAATAAATCAGGGGAAAATGTACCAGGACATAATGAATGATAGTATGTGGTTTACAAGATCAACCGCGCTCTGCGTTGTGTAGTGGCAATAGTAATAAATCGATCCAATCGTAAATCCAGTCACGTACTGACATGTAAGATGGGGTATTTAGGCGGAATTATGGGTTTTTGCTTATTTGGAAAATATTAATTTTGTTTTTGTTCAAAATGTTCGATTCAGTATGTTAGTGTCAGAATGTTTTAGCTTTTATAGCAAAATACCGCCAGTTATTACTTTATTTTTATCATACGTTGACACGATATGGAAAAATACATTATTAATAATACTTCTCATATCAAGATTAGAGGAAAGAAAAATAATCTCAGCAGACTTAAGTCGCGAATGTCCGCAAGACTATAATATGGTTGCGTAAGGATCTCTACCCCGGTGCGTCGAATTTAATCATGCCAAAAATGTTATCATCATCAATAACACCCCATTTTAACAGGGCTAGGTTTTATGGAGCTTCAACCCACCACGTTGTTCCAAAGCAACCAAAAAACCACTATCAATAATTAATAACCGGGCCGACGGCTTAACATGCTCTGTAAGCCATGGTGAGCTTCCAGCTGCGAATTTTATTGAAACTTTTTCAGAAGAAAGAAAAGCCAGGTTTTCAAAGCCCGACCCAGGACTCAAACTTAGTAATCCAAAGCAACATACTTCTAATATTTTATTGGTTAATGCTGCAAATCTTTGAACCAATGAGGCATCTACCATGTACCAGGACTTAATGAATGATCAGTGAGTAAATTACGTACTTTACGTATTGCACGTGTGATGCAGTAGCAATAGTGATGAATCGGTAGCCCGCGTGTTTGACTCTGGAGATGAGACGCTATATATCCTTCAAATAAAATACAGCAAAGCATCGAAATATATACATGGCGGCATATATACTTCTATAATATAATATGGTTGTGTAAGATATCTACGCCTTAGATGCGTCGAATTTAATCATGCCGACAATGTACCAGGGCATTATGAGTGATTAGTGTGTGATTTACGTGCCTCGCCTTGCACGTGTGATGTAGTGGCAATAGTGATGAATCGATCGCATCGGTAGCCCGCTCACGTACGCCGCTGGAGATGAGGTATTTAGGCGGAATTACGACTTTGCCGTGATAGTTGCTATATACGAGGCATGAATATATTAAATTAAATCTTATTTGGTACATCCAGTTGGTTTATTTCGTATTTTTGGTCTATAATATTATACGAGTATAATATATATTTGTAAAATGATTTCCTTTTTCCACATTTTAGTACGGCGTGGTACAAGATTTAAAACCTCTATAGACAGTCCAAGTCTTACAGTAGATAACAAATACATCCTACTTCCTACTAATATTATTAACGCGAAAGTTTGTATGGATGTATGATTGTTTGGATGTTTACTCTTTAACGCCGTTACTACTGAAGCGATTTGGCTGAATTTTGGAATGGAAATAAAATATATTATGAATTAACACATAGGCTACTTTTCATCTCGTAAAATCCATGTTTCCCGCGGGATTTGTAAAAAACTGAATTCCCAAACCAAGTCGATAAAGTCGCGGGCGTCCGCTTGTAAATAAATATTAATCGTATGCAAATAATAACCATAGATAGCCACTACACGTATCTGGGTTATCTTTTTTTTAAAGAACCGAAAACATTTAAACAAGAATCGAGCACGTGAATTGCGTTTGAACACGGTAGGGCCACAAAAAACGAGGAGTACCATCCCGTTCAAACGTGCTCTATGAAAAGCGGCGAAAATGTGCGTTTCCACCAGTTTCAACATTTGGCACTATGCCCGTTTCTGGGAAACTTGACAACGAATTTTGAATTTTATTCCCTATCACGTAGAGATGATTTACGTTCGAATAAAGCGTTTCTCGTGTCCTAGCGGGTACAGTCGGCTACAAATGTAATTGTGGTGAATATATTTAAAATATTTATTCAATGATATTTTATAATATTAGATCGTTTACATAGACCAAAGATTTGGATCTAGCACCACGCTGCTCCTAAGAAAATTCAAGTAGGTAAGTACCACTAATATTAGTGATATGCCGATTTATTATCAGCCAATAAGTTCAAACTCGCAAATGGTTTTGATGCCAACAGCATTTTTGAAGTATAAGAATATATTTTCCTAAATCTTAAGATTGTAACATAAAGATAAGTAGCCGGTATGTTTAGCTAAAACAAATCTAATTAATATTTTTATATAGCCATTTTAAAACTAAAGAATTGCGTACTATCTGTTGTTTCCAATAACTGTTTTAAGCACCATTACTTTGTTTTATTGAAATATAAGAAAAACTTACATGAAAAAGTATTTCCACACAAACTTTTTTGATTTTGTTCTTACGAAAACGTTTACAGAAAATCAAATTAAATTAATTATTTTAGTTCTCTATAAATTATATTTTATCTATAGCTTGTAAATAAATCATTATGATTTATATTATCATTAAATATGATTTTCATATTATACAATAACTAATTTTGTAGCTGACAGTACCTGAACTCTGAGGCCGTCGTTATCAGGTACGTGTTATTTAAAATATAAATTTCCGTTCCTTAATGATATAATTCGCCAATTAATTTCATATTCCAATTATTATAGTAATTTTATCGCAGCAAGTGGATAAGTGTTAATCTATAATGAGCAATCGGAAATCTGAAGATCATTTGATCGAAACCAATTTGACTACATTTAAAAAAAGATTTGTTTAATTTAAATTCTACAACCCCTTAATAGCGCCATGGTTCAAAGGCTGACCTCAAATCCGAGGGCACTTTTCTCCCACTCCTAACACCGTGTTTTCGATTAATTGGGGGAGAAAGGGGACATTAAACCTGTTTAAAAATACATCGCTAATACTCGTATGCTTTGGTATAATAAAGATTGTGACTCTGTCATCACAATTTCCACACTCACTCACATTTTACTCACAACAGAAAAAATTCTTTAAAAAAACAAACACAATGTCGCATAATATTTTTTTTTCTAATTCATATTTACATTAGGTACAATAAATAAGTATTTAAGTTTGTTTGTCCGTCGCTTTTATTGCTTTAGCAATCATACAGAAGTTTTGTTACACGTTGTCATACATGAAACAAATGGGATCATCCTTCATCAAGGAAAAGATTTAGGCTAATATACTCACAGATGTTGCGAGATATAATAAGGAAGAGACAGGAAATGGAAAAAAATTAATTAATTAATGGAAAAAAAGATAGAAAGATAATACGTAACTGAGAGATATAATAGGTATGGATACGCCAACCTTGTAGTCCAGTGGTTGTTGTCAATGCATGTCTTTTTTTTTTTTTTTTTTTTTTATTCTTTACAAGTTGTCGGATGTACCTTGCCAACAGAAATCCGAAGAGATATTTTTTCCTCAAAATGAGAAAAAAAGGGATGTAAATAATCATTCACCGGATGTAAATATACCAAGTAAAGTAGCTACTGTTTTTGAAACATGGAGAAAGAAACCTGTACACGCAAAGCAAAGCCGCGGGACATAGCTATACGCGCTAATACTTTAAAGGCAAAAATTTGTGTGTAAGTCTGTGCGTGTGAGTGTGTATGTTTGTTCCTCCTTTATGCTGCAGCTATTGAAGCGATTTTACTGAAATTTGGAATGGAAATAAATTTTACTCTGAATTAACACATAGGCTACTTTTTCATCCCGGAAAAATGTTTCCGGGTTTGTGAAAAACTGAACTCCATACAGACGAAGTTGCGGGCGTTCACTAGTAATGTTATAAAGAAAATGATAACATTATACAAAACAAACGCAGCAGTATCGAAATTCTCGTAGCCTCTTCAATAAAATGAATCTCAATAATTTGAACGCCTTTTACCCTAAGCCACCCGACAGAGAATTGCAATTAAAAGGCGAATGAATTGCTCTTAATCGAATGATCGGCAATTATTCGATATTACGACGAATTATTCGATTTGAGATGAGCTTCCTACCGTTTCTATCGATATTAGCATTGTGTTAATGGACCCGAACTTAAGACTGTATGTACTTTAACTGTAAATTTATGCGCAATTGAAAAGGAGAGCCAAAACTCCTGTTGAGTATTTAAGAGATACTCCAAATTTTAAATACGATGAGGAATAAGCTAAGCCTCAATAGCTCAACGGCAAGAGCGGTCGGACTCATCACCGAGGGGTGGTGGTTCGATCCCCGCCCCGTTGGTCTATTGTCGTACCCACTCCTAGCAGTCTTTCCCGACTAGTTGGAGGGGAACGGGAATATTGGTCATATTATAAAAATATGGCAAATATTCTTTTTAAAAAAATATAAAAAAAAAATACAACTAGATATATTTTAAAAATAGCTCTTTTCGATTAAGTACTACTGCGATAATTATCTATTCTACCTTTATATATTTATATATCTATACGCGATAATCTCAGGAACTACTGGCCCGATTTGAAAAATTCTCTCAGTGTTAGATAGCATTTATCGAGGGAGGCTATAGGCTATATATTATCCCCGTTTTCCTACGGGAACGGGAACCACACGGGTAAAACCGCGTGGCATCAGTTAGTTTCTGGTTAAAATAGCATCCCTGTGTATTGCCTGGCGTATACATATTGGCTGTTGCTGGACAAAGGTAAATGCTAACACCAAGTTGGTTGAGTTGAGCCGTGATAGCCCAGTGGATATGACCTCTGCCTCCAATCCGGTCCGGGGCATGCACCTCCAACTTTTCAGTTGTGTGCATTTTAAGAAATTAAATATCACGTGTCTCAATCGGTGAAGGAAAACATCGTGAGGAAGCCTGCATACCAGAGAATTATCTTAATTCTCTGCGTGTGTGAAGTCTGCCAATCCGCATTGGGCCAGCGTGGTGGACTATTGGCCTTACCCCTCTCATTCTGAGAGGAGACTCGAGCTCAGCAGTGAGCCGAATATGGGTCGATGACGACGAAGGTTGAGTTGACTGTTGTTGTTTATTGTTGGCTCATCTCACGAGCAGATGGTAGAGTTTTTAAAAATAGTCAAACGAATGACGAAAAATTTTGATTTTGAAGATCTCTAAACGTAAAGTGGCTAAGAATAACCTATGAACGTTTTGATCCCAAAGTGGCGACCTCATATTGGAAAGCGCAGTGTTTTTCCTTCTAGGTGGACCGATGATCTCAAGTGGGTTACAATGAACCTCTGGGTGCTGATGGATTAAGACCGTGGTATTTGAAAGTCGCTACAAAGACCTATGTCCAGTAGAGGATGTTTTTCGGTTGGTAATGACTAAAATTGATAATACTTCTTCAGACCAGCTCAGTCAAAAAGACTGATACTAAATTTTAATTAACGTATGAACGAAAAGTTATAAAATCCACTATTCTAATAAATATTAATAACTATAAGGCTTATCGCTTTCAGCAACACACACTATATGTTAATTACGCGGTCGGCGGCTTAACGGCTCCCCGAGGCGGGAGGGATGAATATATTAAGCACATTAAAGATCAACCCCGGGTCAATATTATTTAACCCTCCATCCCTAATCTTATATGATACATTAATTAAAGTTAGTTGTGATTACTGATTATGACTTTGCTATTATTATGATTTGTAAGACCAATGTATTTCTAATGACAGGGCTTTGTCCCTATGGGAAAGAGATGTGTAGATCTACCCTCACTGCTTCAATGTGGGTTGCGAAAAACGTCCTTTACGATCCTGACGATAACATAACGACCAAAAATGATTCCCACGCAACACAAACACAGTATATACATTGTCTTCGTGCGCGAAGGCGAGGTCTCCGATATCTGTCACCTGGACGTGGGTTTTTTAACCCACTATTACGCGGACACCCGGACTGATACACGCAGGGCAAAACATCCGAACGGTCCTCTAAGCCGTAAGCTCGAAGTCCAAGTCTCAAAGGAGATGCCCTCAGAGAGTCGTTCCGCCCTCATCTTCGGCTTCTGTCTTCGGGCCCTATCAGGAGATGCTTCTGCGCACGCCCAAACCCCCGGTGACCCCGCTGAGGTCCTATTATGGAGTTTACGGCACTTACACAATCATGGAAGAAAAATGTCGGTTGGCAGACTTAGGGTAGAAATTTGTAACGATCATTATTATCAATCAAGTATGTGTGTGTAGCTATTTGGCTGAAATGGTAATAAATATTACTCTTTATTAACACATAAGCTACTTTTCATCCCGGAAAAATCCATGGTACCCGCGGGATTTGTGAAAAACTGAATAACACGCGGACGAAGTTGTGGGCGTTCGCTAGTCCGAGATAAATGACTGAAATCATCAGTTTAACGTTCTCGCTGAATCCAAAAGCCTTAATTTCCATACCAGCCCTACTTTTGATCCAAAAATTCGAATCAACCACTGAACCTACGAAGGGCTTTTCAAAAAGTAAATACTCTAAAAATGTAGACTTCAAATAAAACCTTCAGTAAAAACTTCAGGTTCAATTATCTTTGATACTATTTTGGTATCATATTTAATATATACTGTTGTGTTCCTAACTTTTCAATAGCTCACAATTAACAAAAGTAGGTAGTATGTATGGATTCTGTGTTGCTCTCGAGGCACTAAAAGATCGATTGCCGTAATTCTGCAATTGTGTCAGTGAAAAACATTGTTCTCCTAATACTGTGTAAGCAGTTAATGTATCTAATCCTCTTTCGCCGATCTGGAGTAAACGTCAATTACTTGATTTATCACGAAGACAATTGGATTAGGAGTCTTCTATTAAACCATCGTTAGCGATATAAAGTATGTGAGAATTTCTTCTTATAAATATATCGGCTAATGAATTTTGGAGTTTACTGCTTATGAATCGACTTTTCATTTATAGCCCCCAGTATGAAAAGATATTGGTAGTAAAATTCGATGAAAGAATGACAGTGTTACGTTTTTTGTGCGCAACCTATTCTGCGCACCTTTCGCTTTTAACACTCACTGTATGCTGCGGGGCAACATACACCTATTTAGACAGTCGATCTGAAAGAGTAATAAACTCCATTCGTGTGTCGGAGCTGACACACAATTTTCATTTTCATCTTTCAAATGAGTTCATTTTTCAAGTGTTGTTTTCAACACTTAAAAAATATACCAATTCTCGCAACTTGGTTATTTTACCGTAAAAGTTGTGAGATCCATGTAATACCAAGTCGGTTATTTTATTCAGTCCGTAATTAATGGACCTTCTATCTCAAATTATTATGTAATTCGTTTACCTAACTACATCTTATACTAACCATATCAATATTAAAAACCTTTTGAGGCATGTACCTATATATAATTAAAATAGGCTGAGATCGTAGAGCTAACTTTTCACTCAAAACAAAAAGAGTACAGACGGATAAACATAAAACAGATATAGACAAAGACTTAGACAAATACAGTTAACTATGAAGTTATAGACATAGATACTTTGTCATAATAGTAGCAAATAGCTTCTCTTTGGCAGCAAATGGGCAGAACGAGGGGGGACAGGCAAGATTTATAGTGGGGCTATTAAAGTTATTGTCTCTTAGCGCGACAAAGCCCGGCCAGGTAACGACACGCCATTACCCCAGGGTTACCGTTTACCCCGCCTCGCTATAAGGGTTTGTGTAAGCAGGTGACTACTTGACCTAGAAAGTTACTGAACCGTACTTTATGTAACTTAGGTATACGTGCTAACACGGAGGGTTTTAAAAGTCAAAGTCAAATGATTTATTCGAATTCGAACAATCGGATTATTTCAGACAGGTCGTCCAGTTAATAGTATATAACATCATCAGTCTATTTTTGACAGGGCCAGGACTTTCATCTTTTTTTTTTATTCTTTTACAAGTTAGCCCTTGGCTACAATCTCACCTGATGGTAAGTGATGATGCAGTCTAAGATGGAAGCGGGCTAACTTGTTAGGAGGAGGAAATAAATCCACACCCCTTTTCGGTTTCTACACGACATCGTACCGGAACGTTAAATCGCTTGGCGGTACGTCTTTGTCGGTAGGGTAGTAACTAGCCACGGCTGAAGCCTCCCACCAGCCAGACCTGGACAAATTAAGAAAATCTCAATCGGCCCAGCCGGGGATCGAACCCAGGACCAGGACTGAAGGTCATCGGACCAACTAGCTGGAGGGCGTCCTACACTGCGCTTGCTGGTACGTGTTTTCTACTCCACGATAATTCTTATTAGCGGCTAAATAATCTGTTTGACACTGATAGCTTATAGCAGATAGGTTGCCTGCGTAACTGTATTAGCCTTGTTAAGTTGAATAAGTCCAACCGAAGCTTGACAGAGTCCGCTAGCTTAGAAAATAGATATAATCAAATAATTATTTCAGTTACGTATAAAATAAATAGATTAAAAGTTATATAAGTTAACAGCTAATTAAAATTGTGCGACACGATAATTTTCCGCGCGCGGCAGTCAATAAATAATGTACTTTCAAACATCTCCTAGTTTTCGTTAAAAACTCAGGAAACTATACAACAATCGTGGGCATTAATACAATTGCATTTAATAAATAAATTAAATAACATTCGCGTGATCAAAGTAATGCGGCGGGCACGATAAGTTAAACGAAGAACGCGTCAGTGTTACAGGAGTTTTTGTCATAATCAACTTTTTTAATTTTTTACGTAAAAATCGACCACGAACGTAGTTCACTACTTCCAATTTAATTAACTTTATATTGAACATCAACACTTTTGTTGTAAATATATTTGGCGTTACTTAAAACACAATGATCAAAGCCATTTTCTAGCAATAGGAATGATGACACTTTTTAGGAGTATGCTAATAGTAAAGCAATATTGTAAAAGTAACAGTATCTGCGATCATTACTTTCGGAGCTACAGCGATTTAAAGGGTCAGATTTGCGGCGCTGCCACGGATCCCTGAAAAACGCCCCATACAAAATGGTACGAATTAATGACGTCGTAGGTACATAATGATCGTTAGATTTGTATGGTCGTTTAAACAAAATTTAAATAATCTTTGTTATTTGTGCGTTTATGTTTATAGTTCATGTATTAAAAATGTCACATTTAATGTAAGGAAGCTAAATCTGTATGAATTTTCATTTAACTACTATAAAAGATTTTTAATAGATTTTGAAATTTTATAATCTTATTTATTTTGAAAATATCCAGACAATCTTTGCTTTTTATGTATAAATTAGGTAACATTGACCTTATTTACCAGAATGTATCATAAAAATTAATATACCTATTCAAATCTAGTCATCATCCCCATTAAATAGCACATCAACATCCCATATAACAAATAGCCAGTCACGGTACCGGTCATTATCAACATCTTATTAGTGGTCGTTAATGAATTTCACTTTATCACCCGCATTGGAACTGCGTGATGAGTCTGAACTCAATATTCACTCTCCTATAAGGAGGGAAGCCTAGCCCTGTAATAGGCCATTAAAATAGGCTGATAATAAAACGTGACTCGCCACACTATTGTATTAAAACCACAAATAAGTAAAAGTATATGTGAAACTAATAAATCATTCATTCATTCGTTCGTTCGAAAGAGATTCGCCTCCATAATCAGTCTCTATCCGTTTCCGCCTATTGGTTAACCCGGCTTAACCGCTGTGACGGCTCGGATGGATAGTGTTTTCTATTTTCTTAGGGATTTACCATTGAATATAGTATGGAGATTAATTATTTACGAGAAAGTTTGTCTGTGTTATATTTATGCGTAATATTTACTACGTACTAACCGACGCACCGCGGTTTTGCCCGCGTAATCCCTGTTCCTGTGAGTGATATGACAGTGACACTCGCAAATAATGTGGCTTTCTAGTGTTGCAAGAATTTACAGAATCGGTACAGTAGATCTAGAGAAAGTGGTAACTAGCTACAGCCGAAGCCTACCACCAGAGCAGACCTGAGTGAGGAAATATAAAATCCTAAACTGAGCCGTGCTCGGAATCGAATCCAGGACCTCTCTGTTGAGAACCAGCATTACCAAATGAGCCGTATAGCCCAGTGGATATGACCTCTGCCTCCAATTCCTAAGGGTGTGGGTTCGAATCCGCTCCGGGGCACCTTGTACTTTTCAGTTGTGTGCATTTTAAGAAATTAAATATCACGTGTCTCAATCGGTGAAGGAAAAACATCGTGATGAAACCTGCATACCGGAGAAGTTTCTTAATTCTCTGCGTGTGTGAAGTCTGCCAATCCGCATTGGGCCAGCTTGGTGGACTATTGGCCTAACCCTTTTCATTCTCAGAGGAGACTCAGCAGTGAGCCGAATATGGTTTCATAATGATGATGATGACTGTCAAATGTACCAGAGAGGTCTTTTATTTTTTTTTTTTTATTCTTTACAAGTTACTACAATCTCACCTGATGGTAAGTGATGATGCAGTCTAAGATGGAAGCGGGCTAACTTGTTAGGAGGAGGATGAAAATCCACACACCTTTCGGTTTCTACACGGCATCGTACCGGAACGCTAAATCGCTTGTGATCGTCATATGAAAACATTTATCAAAACTTGTGTGAAGTGATAAAATTCCGGTGAACAATATAAACAACATGAAACTGTAAGTTAATTATTGTAACAATATCAGACAAAACCCCATCCAAGCGAAAGTTTCGCTTTGTAACCTGGCACCCCAAAGCCGGTTTTCTAATTTAACTTGCCGGAATATTCGGGGTAAAGGTGGAACTTGGCCCACCAACTTCTGGATTACAAAACTAATGTAGGCCCCCGAAGCGGTCAACAAAAAAAGGTCCTTCGGCCTTCCCAGTTGCCACTGCAAAGTTTCTGGCGCTCGAGAAATTTGTTTTGAAACTACGTAGTGACAAACTATTGACTTTTTATGTTAATTAATATAAAATTCTTATTTGTAGGTAATTATTCCGCTTGATAAATCTTGAATACAGCCATGACTGTCAACTTATTTTTTTTTATATTTTATATATAACAAGAAACATTAATAATCTATACACAGGTAAACTTAAAAAGTTCTAGTGCTAAACGAAGTCATCTTTTAAAGGTATATACAGCATTGGTGTTTGTTGTCCGGTTAAATTTAATATTATTTCCCACCATATTTACTTACTAGCTAACGCCGCGCGGTTTCACCCGCGTGGTTCCCGTTCCCGTAAGAATACGGGAATAATATATAGCCTTCACCGATAAATTGGCTATCTAACACTGAAATAATTTTTCACATCAGACCAGTAGCTCCGATATTAGCAAGTTCAACCAAACAAACTAACAAACAAACTCGTCAGCTTTAATATTAGTAGTATATATGTATATTGTATGTACTAGGTAAGTAAGTAGATGCTTGGCCTGACAAACTTTCAGTTTATAATAATCGTTTTAACTTAAAAATGGAACCAACTTCAAAGACATATTTCAGTTATTTTAACACAAAACTACTAAACCGATTTTCATAAAAATAAAATGGGACCAATCTGAAACTATACTCTTTCAAACAAAAAAGAATTTTCAATATTTATAAATAAATGACAAGGTTATAAGGTGACAAACATGAGGCACGCAAAAAAAGAAAAAAGAACATGCGTCGAATGGAGAACCTTCTCCTTTTTTTGAAGTCGATTAAAAATTAAATAAAGAATGTGTAACTACTCGTATTGCAGGCCCTCAATCTATCGAGTCTATCACTACATGAAAACTACGCAAACAGTGCGTATTGACCAGGCGCTGTGAGGATGTGAGTATGCAAAAATCGAGCACCGCATTCTGTTTACAGTTTTGGATTCAGAAACAAAACTTTTCAGAGTCCCTACCTTCTTTGGTGTCGAGTAAATGGACTGAAAAAATGATTTGTATCATGAATATATAATAATTTAATTATTTTGATATGATCCCCGTAAAGCCGACAAACCCATGCGACAACGTCACCCAGGTCCGACAAATTACTCTCTACGTACGTTTCATCCCGAAACCGGAACATCCTCAGGAGGTGTTGACTCGACAACGTGCAATTGCATCGCGCATAATAGCAAAATAAATAAATTATTATATATTCAATGTGAACTTCCGCAAACTAACGCCTGCTTCTATCCAATAATTTGTATCAGTTTTATTGCTTTGTTTTATTAAGAATATCCAATTTTTTATCATGACATTATCACATAAATAGCCAATCTGTTAAAAAAATACAAGAAAGTTATAATCAAGCATTCTTAAAAAGCGTACCACTCCGAAATTACTATGAATTCAACTGAAACTTGGCACGATTCGAGTTCATACTATAGCTTGGCAAGTTCGTTTATGACTCCCATGGAATGCGGGCGTCGGGGGAAAGAAATGGACAGGACTGTGTGCAGTCGTACGCGCGGGGCATCGCTACCCCCTCCCGGCACGCGCGGACCATCGGGAGTGTTATGAACGAATTTGCCAAGCTATACATTTATTTGATGCGTGACCTTTTACTTCAATGAGAATCAGATATCTATAATACGTTTTTTTTTTAATTTCACACAATCGAAAACAAGCTGCAAATATCAAGCTAACAGTAAAACCGGAAGCAAAGTTTATAAACTTCGCAATTCCCCGATGTCAAATCGGAAAATGTGTAAAAATAACGAACGGTCAGACGGTGTTTTTGTCCTTTTTATCGAACAGCCCGTGTTCTCTTTGCGAAGGGACGCGATAAAGGTATACTCTACGCCTAAGTGCGAGAGAGATGCAACATCATATTCCACCATCGATTAGCCACCTAGAATACGAACATACAAAACGCCATGCTACGCGTAAACGTATCTTAGGGCGAAAAAGTCATTTTGCAACTTATGAGACATTCATCATTAGCATTACGTACCCCGCATTCTGTAAAGTTACAGCGACGTGACATTCCATGACAACTATATACGTTGTAAGTGACATTTTACTTATAACATTTGTAGCACAATTATAAAGAATAGCGAATAACACTTGAGATGAAAAAATTAAACTGCTTATATCATCATGTACCACGTATTTGAAAGAAAGAAAGAAAAATGCGTTTATTTCGAAATTATGCCACACATCACAATATCTCCAGTACATGACATCCAGGACAATACCCTGCGATGTGTGGCATAACCCAGAAAATGGCCCCAGCTCAGCATAATGCTACGTGACTATTTAAATTTCGACACGTAGCGCTGATTTTTAGTTGGAACCACAGATTGGGTAACGCCACGAACACAGCCAACACAACCCTATAATCTAAACTAATACCTACAATGACATTAAACTAATAAAATAAACTTAATAATTAATAACCAAAATGAACTAAAATGAGTTAAACTATAGACCTAATAAAAAAAATATTATACTATTATTTCAAAACATAAGTCACCCCATTTTTAATTGCGATTTTTGTTGCGAAGAAATTTATGTCAAAGTTTGCTGGATCAGCTAGCAATTTGCATTATTTATTATTAGCCTGTAACTGGTACAAAGCAGAACACAACCATAAACTCTGTTATCATGTCAACGTCCGATGTCGCAATCTATACTAATATTATAAAGCTGAAGAGTTTGTTTGTTTGTTTGATTGAACGCACTAATATCAGGAACTACTGGTTCGATTTAAAAAATTATTTCAGTGTTAGATAGCCCATTGATCGAAGAAGGCTATAAGCTAATTTTATCCCCGTATTTCTACGGGAACGGGAACCACGCGGGTGAAACCGCGAAGGCGTCTACTAGACAATATTAAAACGATCGCTTCCCAAATAACAACCCGTGTGTTTACACACGTATTGTACGCGGCCTCTTTTGAACTGGTAGGCTCGAGAGAAAAGAAAAGTGATTAATCGACACTCGACACTTCAATATCGATATTATAAGGAGCGTGAACTTATCACTATTTTGTCGATAGATTTGTAACTACGGAGTTGGTATGTAGTTAAAATAGTGATGTCTAACTAGTAACTACAATACCTACACAGTTAGTTACTTTTGTAGGAAAAGTTTTTGCGATGTAAATCGGTTACTCTCCACGGTCCAGAAAATTCCAGCAAATTCCCGCTAATTTTCAGTGCATGGCATTTGAACTTTTTGACGGCCTCCGTGGCGCAGAAAACTTACAAGACAGAGGTCCTGGGTTCGATTCCAGGCTAGACCGATTGAGGTTTTCTTAATTGGTCCAGGTCTGGCTGGTGGGAGGCTTGGGCCGTGACCAGTTACCACCATACCGACAAAGACGTACCGCCAAGCGATTTAACTATTTTCATCATCCTCCTAACAAGTTAGCCCGCTTCCAACTTAGATTGCATCATCACTTACCATCAGGTGAGATTGTAGTCAAGTGCTAACTTGTAAAGAATAAATAAAGAAAAAACTTCCTAAAATAATTTAAAACTCCAATAAAACTATTATTTTCGTTAATGGAACTCTAAATATGAGGGTCCGATTAAATCAAATCGTATCGGAAATATGTAATTTAAGGGTATTTAATTCACTTAAGGTATTAAGTATGACCTAATTTCGTAGAATTGACTCATATTGTTTTAAACATTTATGAACAAAGAGTCAATTCTACTAAATTAGGTCATAATACCTTATTTTAACTTAACCATCATAAAAAAAAATCACTGTCAGAGTTTACCCAGTTTACTTTTCAGGTAAGGATAAAACCCTTTACGATGTTAGTGTACTAAACTGTTTATTATTATATTACCTTACGTATTCACATTAATTCACTGAGAAATGTAAATCGGTTGATTGGTTGGATGAACTTCATAAACAGCAGAATAGAGCTCCATCTTACCTGAAAACAAAAATTATATTATGAAACAATAGATGAAGAAATAAAAAGAAGTCGCAATGGTTGACATATAATTATTATTATTTATTTATTTATTATTATTAGACTCGAGAGCCGTGATAGCCCAGTGGATATGACCTCTGCCTCCGATTCAAAACATTCAAAACATTAAAATGCACACAACTGAAAAGTTGGAGGTGCATGCCCCGGACCAGATTCGAACCTGCACCCTACGGAATCGAAGGCAGAGGTCATATCTTCTGGGCTATCACGGCACGGTTCGCGCTCGGTTAGAAACAAATAATTTTCATTAGTTAACTTGGTAATCGGAATTCCTCATTTCCCTGTAAGAATATTTCTCCAAACAATCTACCACAGATTATGAGAATTCTTATGTTAATTTATTACAAGTTTCGCCCACGACTCGCCCCCGAGGCGCTGCGGCCTACTTGCGATAGCTTATATTAAACTTTTGTAATGTTTTGATACTGCTTTTGAGACCCTTGATAACACAGTGGATATGAACTCTGCCTTCGATTCGGAAGGCGTAAGTTCGCACAAAACGGAAGGCAGTCTTACTAACAACTTTATCTAAATAATTAACTACGGAATTTGAATGCAATTTTTGTGCCCCGAGTGCGTTTTTAAGTTGGACGACTATAGATCTTTAAATAGTAATCATTACTTATCTGTTATAGTTTTCCTAATAATTTCATTTAGTATATAATAGGTATATCTTACTTCTCCCTGTTCTCTCTTTTTTCTTTTTCCTCTTCTATTTTCACGTATCCATATAATATTGTCGTAAATACTCGTAGGCATATAATTTAGTTGTTTGTTACTTTGCGATTCCTGACTTTGGTAATATAAACATTGAAGGCAGTAATGTGTGGACTAAGAGCCCACAATAGCCAGACGCACCTCATTTTATGAAGGAAAGTTCGTCATTCTATGTGCCTGCCATAGGTAGGTACTTAAGTAAGTAGCGCAGCCAATTGTGGACTTTATACTAAAAGCATAAAGCATAGTTTTTTTTTTATATTTCTCGTTATTTAAGAATACATATTCTCAGACTGGATACGTCATTGATATACCCCTCATGACATACCTGTCAATTGATGTATAAAATTCATTTTTATACTTGGAGGATGAGGATCAGCTGGCCCATTCACTAATAATATCCACCTATTATAATTAACATTACATCAATAACAACAGCATTTATCGTATTCCGTAAAACCCATTGTTAACGAAAATCACAACGTCAAACACACTTGTTAGTAATTTTGATCAGTTAGCAATAAGTAAATAGTGAATACATCCCGTGACTTTAGTATTATTAGTGTATTTCGGGTATACCTATCTACTAAAGTTACTCAGAGTTAGTTGGAGCCAGTTGGAGTCTTGAAACCTGCCACCACCAAACTCCAAAATTAACTTTTTTGACGGCCTCCGTGGCGCAGTGGTATGCGCAGTGGGCTTACAAGACGGAGGTCCTGGGTTCGATCCCCGGCTGGGCTGATTGAGGTTTTCTTAATTTGTCCAGGTCTGGCTGGTGGGAGGCTTCGGCCGTGGCTAGTTACCACCCTACCGACAAAGACGTACCGCCAAGCGATTTAGCGTTCCGGTACGATGTCGTGTAGAAACCGAAAGGAGTGTGGATTTTCATCCTCCTCCTAACAAGTTAGTCCGCTTCCATCTTAGACTGCATCATCACTTACCATCAGGTGAGATTGTAGTCAAGGGCTAACTTGTACAGAATAAAAAAAAAAAAACTACCGTACCTACGTAGGTACGGCACGTACCTATTGAAGGAGCATGCGCACACCAACTTTCAGCCAACATAAAATGTGATAGGTATGTCTGGCTCTCGCATACTCTAGTTTGCGTGATTGTCCACCGGTAACCGTTGGCGAGATTTATTGTATAGACGCGTGTTAATCGAAAATGTCTACAAAAAGTTGCGCTGCCGTGTACATATAGTACGGTAGTAGTGCGGTTTTTGTGAGTAATGTGTTAATCTCTTTTTGCATTTGTTAGGTTTTTTTTTTCTTTATGGCTTCACATTATTCAAGTAATATTTTTTTTTATTTAAAATAATAAGAGGACGTTGGCACGACTTCGTCCGACCTTAGACCTCCGTAACCCGACCCTGTCGCAAAATTCCTTCTTAACGGACGTTTACGAACTATAAACTACTAAATATAGTCCATCGTCTACCATTGTCCCGGGCTAAATTACATATAATAAAAAAAATACCGAAGAAAATTTATCGTATTTAGACACTTTTTCTTTGACATTTTAGGCCTGATAGCGTGTCGATGGCATATTTGTTTTACAAGTGATTCATAAGTATTGGTAGCATTCAAACGATGTGGCACTTTCTGTTTCTTTGTTTCGTCATTTTTTTTGATAGATTACGCTGTTCGCGTGTGTTTTCTCCGGTATTATTTGATGTTTCGGTGAATTGCATTACAGTAATGCGCGTCGCGATAATCGAATAATTCTACTGAAAAAATATACTGCCGCGTTGTTAAACGTCCAAAATATAAACCCATTTGTAGATAATACACTAAAATCTTATTTTTTGAATCTTATCTTTAATTTTTTAAGAAACAAATCCTTTTTACTAATTAAAAATAATTTAAAATTTAAAAAATATATCAGTTTTACCCCTGTGGATCCCGTTTCTGTTCGCATATACGGGGATAAAATACAGCCCTAGCCCTTGGGGATAGTGCAGCTTCCCAACAATGATTTTTTGAAATCGGTTCAGTAATTTCAAAGCCTCTTCAAAGCAAACCAACAAACAGCAAAATCTTTCCTCATCATGACATTAAGTATTTAAACAAACCCAGCTCTCTCGTTGCGGTGCTTTTGAATGACCAAGCAACCGGCGATCAAGGCTCCAGAGTGATAAAACTCCTCACAATACCGCCGATTCATCATCATTATCAATCCATATTCGGCTTACTGCTGAGCTCGAGTCTCTTCTCAGAATGAGAGGGGTTAGGCTAAATAGTCCACCACGCTGGCCCAATGCTGATTGGCAGACTTCACACACGCAGACAATTAAGAAAACTCTCTGGTATGCAGGTTTCCTAACGATGTTTTCCTACACCGTTTGAGACAACTGAAAAGTTGGGGTGCATGCCCCGGACGCACACCCTCGGAATCGGAGGCAGCGGTCATATCCACTGGGCTATCCCGCTCTAGCGCCGATTACGGGTTATTATTAGTACAAAGTTATCATTAAATAGTCATCCTAAGCCTGCCCAGTTGGAGCTAAGCTTCATATACCTGAGCCGTTAAAGTAGGATGATAATGAAGATGATTAGTATAAAAAACGACAACTACTAGTACTCAGATATTTTACGAAAAAGCGTAGTAGATTTTCAATGTGCCTAATATATTATTATTATTTAAAAACATTAATAATGTAGATATTCAAATGTAGTGCTCATAAACACAGGTGCGAGGTCAGCCAGCGGCGTGACGACGCTTAAAACGATGCTGGTTTTACGACTTAGATAACAGATCTTAATGTTGGACTTTTACCTGACCATCTGGCCATGTATCATCACACAAGGCCAGGCCTCGTTCCGAATAGGAGTGAGGATCCATCTGAGAGACACCAAGCTGCTTCAACGCGGGGTGGTGAGCTTAGAGATATAATGTATGACTTTACTATCACTATCAGACTGTAATAATAATACAGGGTCCGACAACCGAGTGCTCTACGAGGCACCAGGGTAAAGCACCACCAATTTTTACATTATTTTCAGAGCTTTTTTGTATTTTTTACAAGTTAGCCCTTGAAGTTAGCATCTTACCTGATGGTAAGTGATGATCCTCCTGCCAGTACTATGGTAGGCAACTATGGAGACTACTAACTAATGGTCGTCGTGATTTCAGGAGGTAACAGGTTTTGAGATTCCCAATTGTGTATATTTTTTTTTATATATTTCACGGAAAATCATTTCCTCAGATGCCAAACACTTTAAATTTAACTCAGCATACTTTATTAAACATATTTTGTAGTTAAGTGCTTTTATTGTAATGGACACAGCCAGAAGACATTTTTGTAAAATACAGTAAAATTTAATTTTTAGGTAGGTACTAATAACACAGAGTTAAGCCGTTTTTTGCTAGAAACCCTTATTTGTTCTTTAATAATGTTTTTCTAAGGCAGTGCGTCTATGAAGTAGACGCCACTGCCAAACCACCATTGTCCAAACTGCCATGTTGCCTACCATAGTTTTCTATGAAAGGCTAGTTTCATGTGCCTACCATAGAAAACGATCTTTTGCAATATGAGGAAGGTCTGGCTCGTTTTAATAGTTTGTGTTATATAGTGTGTGTTAATAGGATTTATATAGTGTGAACTCGCCTTTATAAATGAGAACTATTTCCCATAATGCGCCATAAAACTACTCGTACGTCATTCACATAATATTATTCAGTAAATGAAAGAGAGCGGATGATCTAGTAACCTAATTTATCAAAATATATTCCAACGTGGAACAATTTTTATATTCTGTTTATGTTTTATTTTATTATTTTTCGTTTCCTCTCAAACTGATTGGGTTTGAAGAAATTTCTGTGATACACGTATCTTTTTAAAATGAGGACGTTTTTAAATGTTTAATAGAAAATTTATCAATACACTAGCTATAGTCTCGCAAATTCGTTGATTACACTCCCATGATATGCGGGCGACAGGGGAAATCACTGCGCGGGTGAAAACGTGAACGCCCCCGGCCCGCGCGGACCATCGGAAGTGATACGAACGAACTTGCCAACCTATAGTTTCGTCATCAACCCATATTCGGCTCACTGCTGAGCTCGAGTCTCCTCTCAGAATGAGAGGGGTAAGGCCAATAGCTAGCCCAATGCGGATTGGCAGACTTCACAGACGCA
This sequence comes from Bicyclus anynana, assembly GCF_947172395.1. Taxonomy (NCBI): domain Eukaryota; kingdom Metazoa; phylum Arthropoda; class Insecta; order Lepidoptera; family Nymphalidae; genus Bicyclus; species Bicyclus anynana. The sequence goes on from NC_069083.1 coordinate 3,025,271, forward strand.
GAGAATTTAGATAATTCTCTGGTATGCAGGTTTCCTCACGATGTTTTCCTTCAGTGTGTCAACTTTACCTGGGCCAGCGTGGTGGACTATTGGCCTAAACCCTCTCATTCTGAGCGGAGACTCGAGCTCAACTGTAAGCTGAATATGGGTTGGTAATGATGATGAATGGTTAACCGAGCGCTCAGCTGTTTCACCCGCGTAGTTTTAATAGTAAAAAACGGAGACATAATATAGATTAGAACACTCACAACGTAAATATAATATAGATTAAAACTCACGAGTAAGGCTTTCTAGTGGTAAAATATATTTCAAAATTAGTTTATTAGATCTTGAGAATACCCCCTACAACTTTACCTCTTTATAATAATTAGTTCAGATGAAACTATTATGAGACCTTTGTTAATCGCTTACTCCCAAAGTCACCATCGTCCCAATTCTACCAGCTACCGTATAATAACTATAACTATAGTCTGGCAAGTTTGTTGATGACACTCCCATGATATGCGGGCGACGGGGGAAAAGACTGCGCGGGTGTGAAATCGTGCGACCAGGGAAGTGAGATGCATCAGTCGTTGGTTTTTATTTTTCGCTACACGCCCCCCGGCCCGCGTAGACCATCAGGAGTATTACGAACGATGTTGCCAAGCTATAATAGCATTAGGTGATAAACTTTCAGCTTTTATAAAAGTCTACAGGCTTATATTTCAAAAATATTGGGAGAACAAAAAACCTTACCGAGCCAGGACAACCAAAAGAAGCAGGTAATACGAACAACAACCTCAAGTAACAATAACTAAAATGCCATCATTGTAATCGTCTTTGATTCCAAACAATTTATAGCCATTCCCAACCTCCTTTTGCCACAACAAATCCAAACAATTTATACAAGTAAAAACAATGGGGTGTAATTAAGGGGAATGGTCGCCAGTTGACATTTAATTTCCATTAATATAAGCGCAGAGTGGCATTCACTAAATGTTTTTCTATTACAGCGGCTTACTCCACAAAGGGTGCCTTTATTGTGTAACATAGTTTCTTTACTTTCAAATTTAAATTCGTTTATTTCGAGTGAACTGTGCAAACGCTTTTGAAAAGTCCGTTGGCGCGATTCTACCAAAGGGAGTTACCGAGTAGTGCTAGAGACTGTAGGTAACTGAATTTGAACAAATAACAAACATTTCAACAACAATTCTCGTAAAATACGAGGAGCAATAGAAATTAGTCGTCACCCGAACTTTAATCGGATCGTTTATGGTTGCTGCCGACAGCATGGAAACCGCTATTTCTTTCATTGTCACATATAACAAACTTGGAACAAGATATCGTTAGTTCGGTTTGCTTACAAGAAGACGAGTCTAATGAAGATGACATTAATGAACCGTCAGAGAGTGTAACGGAACCTTCGTTCCCCACCATTCAATCGCACTCCCAGCGCGCGATGCGAGCAGCTGTGCGTCGCGCCGCCACTTCGCAGTTTGGATCGTGCCGCGTTGCAAGAACCAGCTCTTGACTAAAGGCCCCGTAAGGGTTCGAAACTAATCGGGCATACTCCGACCTAATATAACGGGAGTTTTAGCCGTGTTTCATAATTAATTAATATAAATTAACCAAACAGGTAAACTGTACACTCATCCATATTACACTCTTAACTTAGTATTCCAGTATTCAAGTATTTTTAGACGCCTTGCGGCTCTAGACTGTAGTTTGGAGAGCCTTATGTCCTGTGGTCTTCAGCTGAAAATCATGATGATGACTTACCACACTATCTTATCTGACCAACTAATATTAAAATCTATTTTGAATTCGGCTAGTATATACCTAAATTCGAAAGTTTGTATAGAATTAATGAATGAACATTCGCACACAGATTATTAAAGTTGTACATACAACATTACAGATTTTTTTTATAATATTTAGATAGGTACCTAATAAACAAACAAGTTAAATAGCTAGCAAGAAAATTTACTAACTAACAACATATACTTATAATATTTAAAATAAATCTTCAAAGAGAGGGGATATTATAATTCTTAGTAACAAAAACTTTAATGTGCGCCTAAAACCTAAAGCATCCAAATTTCGGCTACGGCTAATTTATAACATTGCGTGATGAGTAATTAAATCTTGGCCAACAAAAACGCGTGTCACGGCCCTAATTATGCGCCAATTATAATGGAGCAAGGCAGGAGCTGCAGCGACTTCCAGATTACCAGAGATACCATTTGTATTTTTTTAAATAAAGCATTGTGAACAAAATATGTACTTAGATACTGACTATTAATCGATGGCAGCCATTCCGAAACTGAACAGACGGTAGCGTATCAAAACTTTACCCATATTAAGTGTTACCGTCTCCAGTGCAAATACAAGTATAATATGTACCTACTTAAGTTGATAAAGCACCACTCTTTCTATCACCAAATAACATCTTTTCGGTGTGAATGGTACCTACAGTTGTCGGTAAAATTTAAAACACATATTCTTAAACACCTCAATGATGTGGCGGGGAATTGAAGGATGCGAAGATGGTATTCCATTTGAAGGCAAGGGTTTATCACGTGAGATCAGACTGATGCCATGTGAGGCAGATGACGTTAAATAATATATCCAATCTCAATCAAGCACATTTAGCAATATATTTATAATTTATATTATTATTCATGTGATGGCCAAGTCAATCTATGTCATTTAAAATACGAGTATAAAAGATTTTTTATATTGTTATGTCACTAAAAGATGTTGTTAGGTGTATCTAATTACGTAGTAACTTGAGACAGATGGTCCCTTAATTACAGACTGAATAACCGACTTGGTATTACATGGATCTCACAACTTTTTACGGTAGAGTTGCGAGAATTGATATATTTTACAAGTATTGTTCTTGATGGTATTAGAATCTTTCGATAATTTCTCAGTAACGCAATATAACATGACAGATTACAGACACAGAGAGACAGACTGATTACAAATAAGTCATTGAGAAGTATTTTTAATAGCGCTTTTAACGATTAATTATTTTTAAATTTTTTAACATCTCGTGCAAATCGCCCGTTAATCTCATCTTACGCCACATTTACAATGTCCAAGTGACAAATTAGATATCGCTTCGAAAGAACTAGAGAATAGACGTTATAATGTCTCAGTAACTTCTGTTTTAAGTAAATTACAAATTACTTACAAAATACAGTTGCTTGTAACTCAGTGGGCTTATAAATAAATTAACATAATATCGAAGGAGCGTTGGCCGTAAGATTAGCCAATAACTTTCTTAATACTCCCACTGCTAGTTACTTGTTGGTTCAACATTCTATTAAAGCAGCTCATTTACTAGATTAAGTAATTTGTTAATAATCATTTCGCATTAATTTTGAGTCAACTGTTATTGTCCCGACAGTCGTTTCAGCTAAAAGCTTTGAACAACGTCATATGAAGCTTTCGTTGAATCAAGGCGTAAGGGTAAGATTGTAAAATCTAGTTCTTCTCGAAACATACTCAACATCCACATTTGTCATTGTGGTCTCGGACCAATTTGTTTGGACTTGCATCCCACTCAAATTCACCAACAAAATTGTCTGTCGTTTCTTGAGGGGGACGAGGTAAACTCACACATCGATATTTAGCACCAATAAATATATCCTGTGTCATAACACTACATACAACTATAAATTTAAATCGTGATACACACACGTGTAATTTTAACACAGTGAAACATCGATTCTATTTACGCAGTTTGTCTAAAAACGTTAGATCGTGATCATATATTTTTGACATAGGGGTAACGTCTAGCGAGGCAGGTCCTATGGGTAATTGGTCTGAGCGTTATGGTAGATCATGTAGCGTTTGGATCGGCTTTCATCCTAAAACATGAACTAATTAATAATAATAATAAGTATTTTGTAAGTGTACATTATAAATGGTACTTTATTTTGAAAGCGCGATTAATGGTTTTCTTGCTAGGTTTTCAGCTTTCATTTTATGACAAAAAATGCTTTCCCAGCCGGAGGTAGAGTCACAACAAACAGTCGTACGTACTTGATGTTTCATGTGTGTTATACTATACTAAAGCTACTTACTTAAAATAATCTTCTCTGGATTTAATTTAATAAATCAAATACAGATAATTCGATTATTCTATACGGACCCTTACTTTATATTATATACTCAAAGGCACAATTATCCGCCCACTTTGATATTACGCGAGTATATTAATATGATGCGAGTACATTAAAGTGGGCGAATAATTGTGCCTTTAGTATATATCCAATTTCTCAAGGAATCCTTCCAAACGCAAGATAATACAACTAGAAAACTCAGATCAAATGCGTATTTAAATTTTAAACCAACTCTATAGGTGGAAGTTACCTGCGTATTGTTGACACGTTTGGCTTAGATTCGGTTTTAACGCATAAATATTTATAGCGATTAATTCGGTCCGTCAATTATAGTGGGTACCTTATTTAGAACCATTAGTTTACTTCGGATCGAGAACTCTCGGATTTGGATCGAATGCGGAACTAAATTAAACATACAAGCTAGCTTATTAGATTTATTAACTGCCACTCTCATATCTGAATGACATCGTTACATTATAACACACACTGAGTACTGATTTACTAATTAAAGTAAATATAATTGCAGTTATGTAAAAAGAGCGATCACACTACATAGTAAGAATAAATAAATAATTTTTGATAAAAATAATTCAACTGACTTCCAACACAAAACCCACTAAAAAGCGAAAAAAGATATCGTATGTGCTACCTTCTGATCAGTTTGAAGGCGGTGTCATGCCATTAATGTATTATTGAAAGCCGTTTAAATTACTTACAAAATTTCTGTGTGTGGAAACTGGTTTTAAGTAATTAAAACATAACATTCAATTGACATCGTCATCGGCATCGGTTGAATTTTTTGACTGTTTCTTTTCCCTTCCCTTGGATACCATTGTGTAATTATTTTACTCCACTTGTCCTTTCAAGAAACTTATTTATTATTATACAATTAATATTAATTTTTGACTTAAATTGAAGTCGATTTATTTTATGCCATCAGCCGATAACCTTTTTAGCTAAAGGCCTTTTTCCCCTTGAAACTTGTTTGATTGTACTACAGAGATACAGGAAGACAATAAAACTTAACTATTCACTAAGCTTACGTCAACGCTAATTGTAAACATTTTTAAGTGGCATTAAAAAAAGAATGACGCACTTAACATTGGAACAAGTAAACAATTTCATAATACGACACAATTATATTCACGATCATAAGCGCGAATTTTTCGTGACACATACTATACTTTTAACATCGAGACAAATAAAATTAGATTTCCATTTATGCAAAGGGAATGCATTGTTCCTTTTACAATGCAACCTCAAAGTACAGTAAGTTACTTTGGAAATGCAACGCATAATAAGTGGTTAGGTTGGCGTAGAAGCAAACCGTGTTACTTATATTATATTTATCAAAATGAGACTTCCGTAACACAATAATATTTAGAAATATTTTTTTTATCAACGATTTTAAACTAAAAAAAGTGATCCGAATTTAACTTCTACACTGAGCGCACACACGCACAATTTTGTGTTTACTTACGTTATTTATTTATGTGAATAGTTATTATGCGATGCGAGCAGCTGCGTGCCGCGCCGCCGGTTCGCAGTTTAGATCGTGCCGCGTTGCAAGACTAATATAAATATATATTACATATAATATAATATAAACCAGCTCATGACTAAGGGCCCTGTATGGGCTCGAAACTAATCGGGCATAGTCCGACCTAATATCACGTGATTTTTAGCTGTGTTTCTCAATCAATTAATACAATTGGGCACATTTGTTAGCCTCAGTTTCGACGCGCTAGTGACATATCTAACAATATAAAATCTTTGTTTTTCATGCTATTAGACTTGCAGCTGCCTTAATGATCTAGTAGTTAGCCTATAAGACTATAGATTCCTGTGTTCGAGTCTTGAGTCGGGCTGTAAAATGGAAGTTTCATTCTTCGAAGACATTCTAAATGCATGCAAATGAGGGTTTGGTGGTGTTAACTTCGTGCTTCGGAGAGCACATGAGTAAGCTGGCCCAGTCATTATTACCCTAAACCAATACACCATTTAATAACAATGATGATGATGATGATGATGATGATGATGATGATGATGATGATGATGATGATGATGATGATGATGATGATGATGATGATGATGATGATGATGATGATGATGATGATGATGAAGGGTCCAGTTTTTCTAGAAAGGATTTTTAGATCAGGATTGGATTCTCTTTCTACAAACGCTAACGCTTCGAAAACTAGAAAAATGTATGGGAATGACAGATCCGCGACAATTTGATCATGTGACCTATCGATAACAAATGTAACACGTTTATAAATTTTCGAAGCGTTTGCGATTGTAGAAAGAGAATTTCGACGGCCTCCGTGGCGCAGTGGTATGCGCGGTAGATTTACAAAACGGAGGTCCTGGGTTCGATCCCCGGCTGGGCAGATTGATATTTTCTTAATTTGTCCAGGTCTGGCTGGTGGGAGGCTTCGGCCGTGGCTAGTTCCACCCTACCGGCAAAGACGTACCGCCAAGCGATTTAGCTTTCCGGTACGATGCCGTGTAGAAACCGAAAGGGGTGTGGATTTTCATCCTTCTCCTAACAATTTAGCCCGCTTCCATCTTAGACTGCATCATCACTTACCATCAGGTGAGATTGTAGTCAAGGGCTAACTTGTAAAGAATAAATAATTAGTGTCTGGGCCTGTAGCCAAGTGGCACGTCGATTCTTTTTTTTTTTATTCTTTACAAGCGGGCTAAATTGTTAGGAGAAGGATGAAAATCCACACCAATTTCAAATTACGTATACGAATATTAGTATTCGTATACGTAATTTGAAATCTGGAAACTACAAACAAAAACCCGCAGATAATAATTATAATACCTAATATATGCTCGTTAAATATAAATCAATGCTATCTGAGCTTATATTTCAAGCGGAAGATACCGAATACATAATATATAAAACAGATTAGAAGCGAAATCCGTTATAAATAAAATATTCACAGAATTGACGCCAGGAAGCAGTCGGTAGGCGTGATAAGGTAAAATCCACAATCTATGGCCGCGAGCATCGGAAACTGTAATCTTTTTAAAAATGTATGTATTATTTACAGATTTACCTAATAAATTACACTTTATTCTTTTTAAAAATTCATATTTCAAGTTTGAGTTTGTAGCCCATCGATAAATTAACATTAGAGGTATGAATTTTTTGTTTGTTTGTTCCGAAACTGCTGGACCGATTTTAAAAGTCTTTCACCAATGGAAAGCTACATTATCAGCGAGTAATATAGGCCATATATCATCCCCGTATTCCCACAAGTATATGAACTACGTGGTTATGTCCGCGGGGGTCTGCTAGTCTATACTAATATTATAAAGAGGAAAGATTTGATTGTTTTTTTGTTTTGCATTTAATAGGCTCTGAAACTACTGAACCGATTTGAAAAATTCTTAAATTGTTGGGAAGCTACACTATCCCCGAGTGCTATAGGCTTTATCCCCGTATTTCTCCGGGAACGGGAACCACGGGAGTGAAGCCGCGCGGTGTCTGCTAGTTTGTTGTAAACCAATTAATTGATTTGCATTGTCCTACGGATCTTAAATGGAAAATATAGCACATCATCGTCACCATTGGCTTATAGTCGACATTGATGCCTTTTGCCAAAAGTGACTACTACACTACCCTGAGGACTCTGACCCTGTCTTGGAGATAGTATATTTACACGTAGAGTGCTTACCCTAGTCGAAAACGTGCACGCCACTGTCTAACAGTATGTTACGTATAAGTATTCTAAAAAATACAACTACTAGGCAATGACTCTCTCATACAAGCGAAATATAGCCACCATTATGCAGAGGGTTTGGCGTATAACAGAAATACGGACTTCAGTCAGCCTTTAAGCCTTTGAGGCTTTGAACTTCTATTGAAATGCAAAATACTATCAAAACTGCACGAGGTAGGTAGCAGCTAGACTTAGTAAAAGGCATAGAATAAAATCAATGCAGTTCGGCCGGCCGCCCGGGTCCGGAATGGTGATTAATATTGCAGACTACAATTTCCGATCGACTCAACTGAGATATTGTAGAACTTTTATAGCCTAGGATATATATTCTACTTCCTCTTATGCTTCCTTTGTTAGAAGCTACGGGGTTTTTGTTTTTTTTTTAATGCAAATCTTAAGATAATTTGTGCATAATTATATTATTATGCATCAATAAATAACGCTTGACCTCATTTGACATTAAGTGATGCATTTTGATGATCTCATTTGATGTTACATAACGAATGAGATTTTGTTGATTTGAGAAGTTGGCATGAGTAGAAATATAATATGTAGGTACGTTGATGAAACTCTATAGGTTGAACAGTTGGAAGGACTGGCTCATTTTTTGCGCTAATGGTCAGCCTGGCTGTCCAACGCGGAAATGTAGCCAGTATTCTAGCCATCATTCCACGTGGACAGGATTTGTATAGTTATTAGGTTATGTTAACTTTAGTTTCCTATTGCATTCTTTCGCTAGTTAAAATTATACTAGTATACCCATATAACCTAACCTAACCTAACCTAACCAGAGTCTATGAGGTATTATAGCCGAACGCAAGCTAACAATTATCAGCCTAACTGCATTGACTAACATTTTGGCACCGGTCACTGAGTTTTTTCTCTCCCATGAGAGAATGAAATCTTTAGCTTAATCCTTCCTTCGTCTTCTATTCTAGTCAAGAATTTCTACAGAAAAAAGTTTGACATTGAAAACAACAGACGTATAAATACGGCTAAGTACAAGTCCAAGTAGGGAAGTCCTGAGGACAAACACTTGTCTAATTAGACTATGTGTCTATGAGCAAGGACACGTACTAAATGTGCCCCGCAAGGCGCGCCCGTCCTTGTCGACGACCATTAATATTGCAAGCGACCACTTTCGATCTACTCAACTAAGGTAATGCGGAATTAAACTTTTAAAGCATTGGAAGCATATAGATTTTACTTCCTCTCATGCTTCGTTTGTTAAAATAAATATTAAAAAATAAATGAAACCAATAAAAAAGCTGTCTGACAAAATAAAGGTCTCCCACTCAGCATAAACTTGCAGCTAGCTTCAGCGCTTGTTTTCAATTTTTTTTTTTCGTGTTGAGTAAGTGCCGATGGCTCCACGTGGGACCACTACGGCGTCACCGGGGGGTTTGGGCGAGCGCAGAAGTATCGCCTGATGAGACCCGAAGGCTGAAATAAAGATAGAGGACGGAATGACTCTCTAAGGGCGTCTCCTATGAGACTCGGACCTCGGCTTAGAGGGCCATTCGGGAAGGTGTAACCGTGACCTGAGTGAATCAGCCCGGACGCCCCCGAGATCGTGAGTTAGAAAACCCACGACCGGGTGACGTTAGATATCGGGGATTGTTTTCAATGGGAGCCTTTAAAAGAGCAATATCACGGGCGTGAATGACAATTATTAAAAACGATAGAAAGAAAAAATTAAATAAATACTTAATGCCAAAGAAAAACAAAATCAACAAGAACTTAAATATCATAACTAAATTTGGAACGATAAAATCAACAAATGTTACAACTGAGTTATTAAATATTTTTCAATGTTTAATGCATTTTAGTACAAATTAAGGTAATCAGAAGACAAGGACAAACGCATTTTAGTACAAATTAAGGTAATCAGAAGCCAAGGACAAACGCATTTTAGTACAAATTAAGGTAATCAGAAGCCAAGGACAAACGCATTTTAGTACAAATTAAGGTAATCAGAAGCCGAGGACAAACGTTGTCTAATCCAAATGTGTCTACATGTAAATGTGCCGCCCGTCCTTGTCGACGACCATTAATATTGCAGGCGACCATTTCCGATCGATCCCGCAGTGTCTCGCTGTCGCTTCAATATCTATTCGGAGATTGCAAAATTAATGATACCCGATATTTTCTAAATTTAAATCTCTTTCGATGTAATTGAATGGTAACTTTTCAAATTGAAAATGAAGTTCTCATTTAAATTGACATAACCTGATCTTTTGCTATTGAAAAATTTAATAGAGCGAGCCTTCGTGACAACCAAAATTAAAATTCATTTATTTCAAGTAGACTTAGAGTCGGAGGGCAGGTTCCCTTCGCCGTAAGACTTAAGACATGACATTAAAAGCAAAGGGTTGCCTTGAAGCTACATCTTGGCTGGTGGGAGGTTTCGGCCGTGGCTAGTTACCACCCTACCGGCAAAGACGTACCGCCAAGCGATTTAGCGTTCCGGTACGATGCCGTGTAGAAACCAAAAGGGGTGTGGATTTTCATCCTCCTCCTAACAAGTTAGCCCGCTTCCATACCGTACTTAGACTGCATCATCACTTACCTTCAGGTGAGATTGTAGTCAAGGGCTAACTTGTAAAGAATAAAAAAAAAACATTTATGGCGACTGAGGACATGAAGAAATACTCTTTATGCTTGACCGATGAAGGGTTTAGATCATTAAAACCTGATAACTCCTAACCATCAGATCATATGATACATTAGAGTCAGTCAGGAGTCAGTGCTCCTAAGTGATTAACCTCCTCACAATCAGGGGCGTCCCTGCCTTCTCTATCCGACTTTTGATCCAACATTCAACCAAAAGGTCGATGCTTTTCAACGAAGTACCCAAAATGGGAATGAATTATTGTTTACTCGTTTATCTCTTACTGTGGGGTATGGTTGGATAGGTATTAAAAAATTTGATGGGTCAAATTCCTTGTCATATGGTAGGAGAATGGGATGACAAACTGTCAGTTTTTAAAAAGTTACCAAGATCAGAGGATTAAACAGTGTCAATGTCAAAGTCTCCGAAGTAAATAATGGGTAAAAGATTGCCCTTTTGCCAAATACGTATATGTTTGTATGATATAAGAAAGTGGACTGAACTCGGCTATTTGCAGCTTAAGAAAACAGCTAAAGATAGAAAGAATTTTCGCAATGACCGCCAAACATAATGATGAACAATCTTTTGCAGAGTCGTTGCATTTGTTTTCTTTTACATTACACAGTAACGTTGAATAACATGGAATCATATGGGCTTTGTAGATGAAATCCACTCACCCATATTATAATATTTTAGTTCTCACCATCTGAGTTCTGTAGTCCAAGTTTAAGAACTAACGTTACATTTACTTATCTACAAAAGCAGTTATTTTCTACAACTAATTTACTACTTAACCTAATAAGTTACTTTAAGTAGAAGACCTTGGATCAGTGGGTGTTGCCAGTGATGACATACGGATCCGAGACTTGGTAGCTGACTATGAGCATTATTAGAAGGCTCAAAGTCACTCAGCGGGCGATGGAGCGAGCTATGCTTGGAGTTTCTCTGCGTGATCGAATCAGGAATGAGGAGATCCGCAGACGGACCAAAGTCACTGACATAGCTCAGCGAATCGCGAAGCTGAAGTGGCAATGGGCGGGCGACATTGTTCGAAGAGCCGATGGACGTTGGGGTCCCAAGGTGCTGGAATGGCGACCCCGCACCGGAAAGCGCAGTGTTGGGCGACCCCCACTAGGTGGACCGAGGATATCAAGCGGGTTGCAGGGAGCCGCTGGATGCTGGCTCAAGATCGTTGTGCTTGGAGGTCCATGCAATAGGCCTTTGTCCAACAGTGGACGTCTATCGGCTGAGATAGACGTCCACTGTTGGACAAAGGCCTATTGCATGGACCTCCAAGCACAACGATCTTGAGCCAGCATCCAGCGGCGGCTAAGGTAAGGTAAGGTAAGGTCCCCTAATAATAAGTGCACTGGATACACTCGTAACTTGAAAGTTGAGTTTCTAAACGTCGAATAGAGCTCAAAAAAAGAAACTTTTGCCCGCATTCGAGATATCAAGCACCATGTATAACATAGCTTGTCTATAACGAGTAAATCCGTCGTTTCTTGACACTGACAGTTTGACTGCAAAATATTATAATCAAAGGTAATTTTTGGGGGTGACCGAAATTCTTTGTCTTTTTTGATTATATCACATTTCGTGTTCAAAGTTTTTTATAATACCTTTTATCACTTTGTCATTTTTATTTCTCGAGGAAATATATTTTACAAAAGACACAATTAAGAAAATAAATCCTCATTCCAACATAAAATCCATTGTTAAAATAGGATATTGAATTCGTTTCCGAGATGACAAAATAAATTATCACAGACATTTGTTCGTATAAATATCTTAGACTAGCTGACACGCGGTTTCACCCGCGTGGTTCCTGTTCCCGTAGGAATACGGGGATAATATATAGCCCACAGACTTCCTCGATAAATGAACCTGTCAACAACAATCTAACACTGAAAGAATTTTTCAAATCGGACCTGTATTTTCTGAGATTAGCGCGTTCAATAAAACAAACAAACAAACTCTTCAGCTTTATAATATTAATATAGAAGTATAAATGAGACGAAAATACAAATATCAAAATACAACATTGCGTTCCGTGTTTTAAGTGTAATTATGTTGATCAATAATTTCTTACATAACAACATCATAATTAAAATATGGTAATTGCGCTAAAACGCACGACTGTATCGCAAAGTTCACTTTCCATTTCTGAAATATGAACAAATGTATAAAATCGTTGAATTAAACATGAAATTGGAGGAATTGTAAATGTACATATTCAAGAAATTCAATCAATCGCCTCGCGATCGCTTCAGTTACAAATTCACTTTCATTGAAATGAAAACGAGTGAGCGGTCATTGACCGCGCCAACGTCTTATATTTTTGCTATAAGACATTGTAACAAATGCTAATCAAACGTAAGCTTACTCACTTGATTATTCAACTGTACATTGTCAAAACACAGAATTGATGATTTCATTCATATATTTGTAAGATGTACACTCTGCCAATGCCAACTGATCAAAATTGAGGTTTAAGGTAAAAAAGGTCATAGTCAGGGATTTGTAGAATATTTTTTACACCTGATTACCAACAAGTTAATTTTTCGTGAGTAGCTTCATCTCGATTTGACGATCAACTTTTTTATTTACGTAAATTCTTGATTCTAGTAGCTAACTGAGTTACCAGGAAATGAAAACTTCTGAGCGTCGGAACAAGATAATGTATGTATGTAATTGTATAACTATTAATTAAGCAACAATAAAAAACAGCTGGTTAGTAATAACTTTTAATAACCTCGTCATTGACACAAGTTGGGAGGAGGGTAGTGTAACAAAAGTTGTTATTATCCAGATGTGTTTTTTACTGTGATTAATTAATAGTTATACGACTTAATAGTCACAATGTCCTACAAATTGCGTGATACATTGTCACGTTCCGACGCTCAGAAATTTTAATTTCCTGGTAACTCAGTTAGCTACCAGAATCATACTTTTCCTTTCAGAAAAATACATGGTTCCCGCGGAATTTGTAAAAAGCTGAATTCCACGCGGACGAATTCATGGGTGTCCGCTAGTTGATAATAAAATCTGTTTTTCAGTCCACATATTTTCCTGATTCATTATACCTTTCAAAGACACAGATGTGTAAATGAATGACACAAAGGTAATTATTTGTTTAAAACGTCTTACGCAGTTAACAAATAATGACCCCGTGTGAATAAACCTTAACAAAAGCGTGTAAACAAAGATTAGCGTTAAATATAAAAACAATGGATAAGGCAGACGAGTGGCTAACACATTAATTACATCTCCAGACAATTACACGTGACATGTGGACAAATTATCTTAGACATGGTATAGACAATGTGTACCATTATACTTGTAAATAATATATTAGTTAGCACATAATGAACAAGGTGAGCATACGTAGTAATAAATAATTAGTTATAAAAGTATTCTAAAAATCTTTTATCGTAATTAGATGAAATTTCATACAGTTTTAGTTAGCTTCCTACATGAACTATAAACATAAACGCACAAATAACAAAGATATTAGTAATTTTGTTTGACCGCCCATACAAATCTAACGATCATTATGCACCTACGACGTCATTAAATCGTACCATTTTGTATGGAGCGTTTTACAGGGATCCGCGGCAGCGCCGCAAATCTGACCCTTTAAATCCCTATAGCTCCGAAAGTAATGATCGCAGACACCCTGTTACTTTTACAAAATTGCTTTACTATTAGCATACACCTAATTTATATACAATTTAAAAAACTGTCATCATTATTAATAGCTCCATTACGCTCGGCGGCTTCTGATTAATTTTTTTACCGTATTTTTAATTAAGCTGCTTTCAGTCAATAACGACTAAGTAGACATTACTAGTTCTGCTATTGACATTCTATCAATTGCTTTTAATTTTCCCTTAAAATATTAATTGAGTATTTCTCAGCAAGTATTTCTGTAAATTATTTAGTACTAGCGGACGCCTCGCGGTTTCACTCGCGTAGTTCCAGTTCTCGTGGGAATACGGGGCAGAAATATCCTATTACTCGCTGATATTGTGGCTTTCTATATGAGAAAGAAAATTTTTTAGCAAAGCAAACAAACAAACACGGCTAAAACTCACGTTATTAATAACACTATTCAGTCAGCCAATTAATATGAATAACACTCTTTTTTTTTATTCTTTACAAGTTAGCCCTTGACTACAATCTCACCTGATGGTAAGTGATGATGCAGTCTAAGATGGAAGCGGGCTAACTTGTTAGGAGGAGGATGAAAATCCACACCCCTTTCGGTTTCTACACGGCATCATACCGGAACGCTAAATCGCTTGGCGGTCATCTTTACCGGTAGGGTGGTAACTAGCCACGGTCGAAGCCTCCCACCAGCCAGACCTGGACAAATTAAGAAAATCTCAATCTGCCCAGCCGGGGATCGAACCCAGGACCTCCGTCTTGTAAATCCACCGCGCATACCACTGCGCCACGGAGGCCGTCAGAATCACGATAGTTTTAATTTTAAAAAACAAACTTATTTTTGCATTATAGATATGTATAGATTTTGGCCTTTTCAAAATCGCGAGCTCTCATAAACCTTCGCATAACCTGTATTACTGAATGTTCCTTATTAACCCAAAAAAATCAGTAAAAATGTCAACTATTGTTATAACTATTATCAATATTTTTCAGGATTTTATCTCCTTATTTTATGGCCATAGTAAAATTTATTGTTCAGATAAAATGCTCGAATTCAGGTCAATTCTCGTTGGACGTCGACGCAATTCATTTGTATTTTTGAACACGAAGGTCGTCTTTAATAACTGACCTGGAAAAGGGTTTTTTTATTTGTATCGCGAGAGAAAATAAAGATCCCTCTACAGGAAAGAGAGCGATTTTGTACACATCTATGTACACAGCACCGGCGTGCATTTCATAGATTTAAACAAACACTGCATACCCAAGGGAATCGTCACGCACGTATATTAGAGAAGAAATTTTACATTTACTAGGTACAATTTGTAAGTAAAGTGCATGCCCTAGTCAAAAACCTTGTGCACACCACTGTTTTACAGAGCCATAAAATAACATAGCGATATCGCAATGCGCATGCGCGTGTTATGCCTGCACGTGGGTACGCTTATACTTCAGAGGTATCATATTTCGTACTTATTCCAAATTTGATTATTCAATAGTTATATGTACGAATGTAGCTTAAAGTAAGATGAAAATTTGAAAATTGTGAGTAAGACAAATCTAAGATTCCTAATTATTGTTGTATTATAAATATACCAGTGGACGCCCGCAACTTCGTCCGCGTGGAATTTAGTGTTTCACAAATCCTTCGGGAACGATAGATTTTTCCGGGATAAAAAGTAGCCTATGTACCTATTAATCCATGCTATAATATATCTTAATATCAAATTTCAGCTAATTCGGCTTAGTAGTCGAGGCGTGAAAGAGTAACAAACATTCATATCATCAAAATCAGCAGGTTTCGCAAATTTCGGAAAATCATGGACTTTTTCGGAATAACACGTAGCCTATGTATTAATCCAGAGTAAAATTTATTTCCATTCCAAATTTCAGACAAATTGCTTCATCAGTAGCGGCGTTAAAGAGTAACAAACATCCAAACATCCATACAAACTTTCGCGTTTATAATATTAGTTAAGTTATAAATATATCTAAACTAAATATTACTATGCAATACTCTGCCTATTTATTGCGCTTTCAACCAAAGATTTTATACTATTAGATATGTCATTAGCGCGCCGAAAGTGAGGCGAACAAAGGTGCCTAATTGTCTTAATTTAATTCAGTAAACAACGGAAAGTTATGTAAGCAAATATAACTTAAATATTGTCTACAATGTCTAGTTTTGTGTTCAGGAAGTGTTAAAACTATATATGTATATAAATATATAGTGTAAGTAAACACAAAATTGTGCATATGTGCGCTCAATGCCATAGCTAAATTCGGATCACTATTTGTGGTGATTTTGTAGGCTCGTAACATATCTAACAGTTCTAATATCATTGTCTAACAGTATAATAAAATCGTTACTTTCAACCGCTGAATCAATTTCTATAGTGATACATAAGACTTTGGAAAAGAAGGTACCTACGACATTTTCTTGCAAAATAAACAATGAGAAGTGGATTAGGGGATAAAAATTTTGGACACCTACAGAATGACGGCCTCCGTGGCGCAGTAGTATGCGCGGTGGATTTACAAGACGGAGGTCTTGGTTCGATCCCCGGCTGGGCCGATTGAGATTTTCTTTTGGTCCAGGTCTGGCTGGTGGGAGGCTTTGGCCGTGGCTAGTTACCACCCTACCGGCAGAGAAGTATCGCCAAGCGATTTAGCGTTCCAGTACGATGCCGTGTAGAAACCGAAAGGAGTGTGGATTTTCATCCTTCTCCTAACAAGTTAGCCCGCTTCCATCTTAAATTGCATCATCACTTGCCATCAGGTGAGATTGTATTCAAGGGCTACTAGTAGGGTTTTACTAGTAACGAATAAAAAAAAAAAGAAAATAAAGAATGTCTCAGGTATTTTGAAATGAAATCTTATCTGATCTGGTATTAGTTGATACAACGGCTGTATAATGTAACAGTATTTCAAAAGATTCGAATTTAGAACCATTTGAATGGAGTTCCGATTTCGCCCTCGCCTTTGTCGCCATTTTATTTCAATATGCGACTCCTGATTAGATCATAGGGCCTTGAAATAAGTACATAAGTAATATATAAGCGAAACTGTTGTTTTCATACTTAGTTACGTGTCTATTGTTTGACATGCATATTTATTAATCACCTTGTATTGCACATGGAGAATGAAGTGGAATTCTAACATAAACATTTGTTTTATATTATGCTTTATTTATTTTTAATCGTTGAAAATAATTACTTATTTTAATGGAAATGGTTGCCTGATATTGTCACGAATCGATAAAATTGCCTTTTAAATCATCATCCCTGTTTTTACGTGACAACGTCTTGTAATTCGATGAAGACGAATGCAAACTCGAAAAAAAATTGTGTCGCTCCCTCGCTCTAGGGTTGCCAATTTTTTTTACAAGAAATAAAGTATATTCTGGTATATGAAGATTATTAAACAGTATTTTAGAAAAACTAACAGTATTCTATTTATTTACTTCTTATGACGTTGTCACGTTCAACTATCGTCAGTAAACCGACTTTACAGAGTACAGACAACCGATTTTTTTTAGGTCATCATTATCAACTGGTGAGCACGAGTCTTCTCTAAGAATGGGGGTTAGTCTAATAGTCCATCACGCTGGCCCAATGCGAATGGACAAACTTCACACACGAAGATAATAAGGAATATTTTCTGATATGCAGGTTTCCCTGCACGTTTTCACGTGTTTTCACTTTTATCACGTGTCTCATACGAAGAAGGATGTTTTTCTTCTCCGTATGAGACACGTGATGTTTAACATCTTAACATACACATAACTGTCAAAGGTGCATGCCCTGGACCGGAACCTACGCCCTCCGAATTGAAGGCAGAAGTTGTATCCACTAATTATGTCACAACCTAATTAAAATATTTGACGCAGTGGTAAATGTTATTTGGCTGACGCTCTTCCGCGCGTCATAAAATACTACCCAGACAGATATTATCTATGACCAGACTATTAAAATATGCAGCGTAATAGTAGGTGAGTAGGTACTCTACTACAACTACAAGGGTTACCTATATCGTCTTTTCTGATAACTAATCAATGATTAATAAATGAGATAAAGTTTGTTTGTATTTTAGGGGGTAATTTCTGAATTTTGAAAATTATTGTACCACTACAGAGCCACGTTATTTGTGAGTGTCATAGGCTTTATTTTATCCCCGTATTCTCATGGGAACGGAAACTACGCGCACGAAACCGCTGGGCATCGGTTAATACTGAGATACTAATGTATCGTTTAAGATAAACTGGCTGACGTTCGTTAAAATTTCGCTGATACGCTGCCGCATATCTCGATAATATCTTTGTAATCATGATTATTATTATTTACTTCCCTAATACTGTTAAACAATTAGGTTACATCTAATATGACTATTAAACAACATTTACGCTAGCTGTACTTTTAACATGAGGTACATTATAGATAAATGTAATGAATTGCAACATTGAACTTAATCACGCACTTCTGTGATATCTGATAACGATAAACATAACAACAATGAATAATAATGATTATTATGAATGAATTTTACATAATATAACACGCGGTTTTTGATTTGGATGAGCGTAAAGTATATACCAGCTAATTCTCTCTAGAACCTGCCTAAAGACCTTGGCGACAGCACTGCAATAAGTTCTATATTAGAACGAGAACTCAAAGCTTCTCTAGGACACCTATGAAGTACCTACTTGGCTGAGCAGGGAAAACAACACTAGCAGCAAAGGTGAGTAATTGAGTATTGACATATTCAAAGTTCTCCATAAACCCCTGTCGCAAGTCCGTGGGATCGGCTTGGTGTTTGGTCTCTGTCGGTATACCAAATACGGTGAATCTATGGAATGCTAAGGTATTCATCTCTCTGCATTAATGAAGGCAAAAGCTATTATCATCATCCGACTTGGTACTTGGGTCCAGGAGAAACTCCTAGAGGATCGTTCGACACTCCCTTTAACTAGTCTTCAGACTTCTTTGACTTCTGCGTTCCCCCAAGTCCTCCGGCTAACACTGCTAAAGAAAAGCTTTCTGTAAGCATTAATCCATCAGAAAAAAATATATAATGACTTACATTTACAAATCATTGAATGTTAACCTGAATTGATGTTAAAAAAGTTCAGGTCGTTTATGACGGTAACAGTAATAAATGGACCGCGCGTCTCAACAATCAATAAATTAACAATCTCCCTCCCCCAAAATAGCACTGCAGTTAGTAGGATATCCGATTTTGTCACAGCAATTTTGGGAGTACCTACCTACCTAGGAGTATCAGTGATTGAGTAGACAGCATAACCATACTAGTTTCTTCTATACTAATAGCTGAAATTGCAGCCAAAAAACTGGGAATCCTGAATAAGGTCAAGCGGTACTTCACACCCCAACAACTACTCACCCTCTACCAAGCTCAAGTCAGAACTTGTATGAAGTACTGCAGTCACCTTTGGGATGGTTCTGCAAAATATCAGCTTGATGCATTAGACTCGATAGATCGCCGCGCCAGAAGGATAATTGGTAATGAACCGTTGACACAGGCGAAATTGCAGACCTTGCAACATCGTCGCAATGTAGCTTGTCTGTCGGTTTTTTACCGGATATACTTTGGCGAGTGTGCTCAGGAACTTCACCATCTAGTTCCTCCTTCCCCTTTCTACCACAGAACAGCAAGATGTCGCAAACGGTGGCATCCATATATTGTGGATGTCCAGGCAACTCGTACGAAAAGATTTGCATCTACATTTCTAATTCGTACAGCAAAAATTTGGAATGCCCTTCCGGCGTTTGTGTTTCCTGATAAATACAATTTGGACACCTTCAAAGCTAGAGTGAATAGGCATCTTCTAGGTAAGCGCGCTTCAACTTAGACCGCATTAATGCTTACCATCAGGCTTAATTGTAGTCAAGCGCTGGCCTATATTGCATAAAAAAAAAAAAAAAAAAAAAAAAAACATGCCCACGTGGAATGGTGGCAAAAATACTGACTGCATTTCCGCGCTGGACAGCCAGGCTGATCCTTAGCGCAAAAAATGAACCAGCCCTTCTGTCACCAGTCGAGGCAACCACCCGCGGTGAAATGATTCGGTAAAATTTTTTGGCACTGCAACTCTTTAGCCCAAGGGTCTCCACGGCAAAAGATACAAATATGTAACTCTCTGTCAGAAAGCCACTTACCGGTTTCAGCTTATTCTGCTGCGGCTCCCGAGTGCCTAGTGGAAGTTTTCAATGTTTTCATACTGTGACAGCCAAATCGCTTCAGTAGTATCGGCGTTAAACAAACAAACATCCATACAAACTTTCGGGTTTATAATATTAGTAGGATAGGATAGTACGATTAAAAAAAAACCTTATAAGGAGTAGACGGCGTCCACTTTACACGAAGTTATTTCTAAATATACTTTGTTATTCGCACTAGGTACCAACTCGCCAGTATATAAATACGATCTTCTACGAAGCGAACCGAACGGAGGCAAATAACGCAGACGACGAAGGGACCTGCTTCAAATGGGCACGTATTAAAATAGAAATATTCGTTACGAATGCATGTCTCGTGACGTGGAAAGGTAATTGGAACGGTTTTAGACAGTCTTTCGGACTGTGAAACAAGAAAATCTACCGATTTAGCTGAATAGATACTTGTACATGAAAATCTACTGCACCGATTTAGCTGTGGAATGGATATTGTAAAACTTGTAGATGAAAATCTACTGAAACGATTTGGCTGTGGAATGGAGATATTAGTAGATGAAAATCTACTAAACCGATTTGGCTGTGGAATGGAGATACTTGTAGATTAAATAAATCTACTGAACCGATTTGGCTGTAGAATGGAGATACTTGTAGATTAAATCTACTGAACCGATTTAGCTGTGGAATGGATATTGTAATACTTATAGATGAAAATCTACTGAACCGATTTGGCTGTGGAATGGAGATACTAGAAGACGAAAATCTATTAAACCGATTTGGCTGTGGAATGGAAATACTTGTAGTCTTTGATGAAAATCTACTGAACTGGTTTAAATGAAAATTGATATATGAATGGATTCCCTGGGTGATAAAATTAATTAAGATGGGTCTTGGCTTAACACATTGGCAACTTTTATAATTACTGCTTTCTATCAGGCAGAATTGTAGTCAAGTGCGACTCTACCTTTTATTTAAAAAAAAACCCGAAAAATACATGACTCATGCGGGATTTTCGAAAAACAGAATTCATGCGCATGCGTTTCTATTATTCTTTGTATTAAATAACTGTGTCTGTAAAAATTTATCATTTATTATCTATACTCTATACTAATATATAAAGCTGAAGAGTTTGTTAGTTTTTTTATGTGATTGAACGAGCTAATCTCAGGAACTACTGGTCTGATTTGAAAATTTTTTTCAGTGTTAGATAGCCTATTTATCGAGGGAGGCTATAGGCTATATATTATAACCGTATTACTACGGGAATGAAAACCACGCGGGTGAAACCGCGCGGCGTCAGCTAGTCGTCTATAAAATAAAAATTTGGAAGCCTCAATTGTTCTACACTTAAGAAACCGGACTCAAGACCTAAAACAGTCTATTTCGTTAGATTATTATTGACGTAACCACACCTAAGAAATTAAATATCACGTGTCTCAAAACGGTGAGGAAAACATCGTGAGGAAACCTGCATACCAGAGAATTTTCTTAATTATCTGCGTGTGTGAAGTCTGCCAATCCGCATTGGGCCAGCGTGGTGAACTATTAGCCTAACCCTTCTCATTCCGAGACTGAGACTCGAGCTCGAGAAAAATATGGGTTGATAATGAAGATGATGAAACTAGCTGTTAAATTACAAGCGAAATAAAAGGACTACAATTTATAATTCTTCTCTAAAAAACAAAATTAATCGGTTTTAGCGACGAAATGTGTAACGAAATCCCACGTCGGCACAATTTATGAGTTCAATTACACGTCTCCAGTACAATTTACGTTGAAATCAAGAAGTCCTTGTAAATAAAACGCTCGTTCTGGCAACAGAAGACGGATGCGTCTAGTTAAGCGTTGTACTTGGTGGACAACTTTGCAAGCTCGTTTCCATTGCTTCATCGGTTTTGATAGTGAAAGTTTCCATTGCCATGCTAAAGCATGCTTTAACGCTGTACGATACGACGATATCACTATTATGGACCCCCAAAAGTGCATCCGTATTCAGATATCGTCTCTTACGTCACACCACTGCAAATGGGTCACAAGAATTAATCTGTGTACAACTTAATCGGTACAAGTAGAATTTGCTTCTTGCAATAAGGCCGCCTTTGCAGGCCAATTTTTAATTTTAATTATTTTTAATATTTCATGTAATATTTTATATGTTTGTATTTTATGTGCAATAAAGTACCTATTTCTTCTGAATGGATGTGGCTGAAATTTGGAACTGAGATAGATTACACTGGATTAACATTTATCCCAGAAAAATCCATGGTTCCTGCGGTATTAGTGAAAAACTCAATTTTACGCGGACTCCACTTCAAAGTCGAGAGTCCTCCAGTTATATTTAAAGTATTACCTGACGCATACGACTTCGCCCGCCCTGAGACCTCCTTAATCCGGCCCTCTCGTAACATCCGTTCTTAGCAGACATCCACTAGCTATAAACTACATCCCTGGCAAATTTCAACTTTGTACGTCGAGCTTTTCGAGCTTTGTAAGAGCTTTTCGATATTTCATGATGTTTGAACTTTTGCCTATATTTAGATGATTACCGTATCTCTAAGCCCACAAACTCATGACTGTCTGACGTCTTTGGTGTACGGTAATACGTAATAATAAAACGCGATCAACTAGTAGGCACGAGTATATGAGTTGAAGCAATTTGCATCAGCACAACAAATTGGGTGCACGGCTCGCACTGTTGTCAAACGTTGCTATAGCTTGATAAATTGATGGAACTATGCATCGAATGTCTACATTGTGAACCCCGTTGCAAAAGATATAATGTGTCTGAGTAAGTACATTTTTAAATCTGTGTGTGTTTGTATCTGTGTATCTTTAATTTTGTATGTGGCATCGTAGCTTCCTAAGTGACGGACTCATTCGGTTTTTTTGCCAATAGAACGCTGATTTTTGGGATTTGCTATTATCTACGAAAACATGACTAATACAAGCAATGGCCTAGATATATATAACATATAGAAGACAAATATCTTTAAAGAAGAAGAAAAATTTCATTGCACTCAAACATACAAAAATAAATAAAAAGAATTATGAATTACTCGTAGCATGCCAAGGCGGCTTTATGCTATAAGGAATCTCTATCAGATTCCTTATAGCATAAATATCAGATTCCTTATCTATACTAATATTATAAAGAGGTAAAGTTTGTAAGTTTGTAAGTTTGTCACACTTTTTAAATGGGGTAATCTTCGGAACTACTG
The DNA here is from genome assembly GCF_947172395.1 of Bicyclus anynana. Lineage (NCBI taxonomy): Eukaryota > Metazoa > Arthropoda > Insecta > Lepidoptera > Nymphalidae > Bicyclus > Bicyclus anynana. The sequence continues at coordinate 3,048,803 of NC_069083.1, forward strand.
GTCCGATTTTAAAAATTCTTTCACCAGTAGAATGCTACATTATCGGGGAGTGCTATAGGCTATATTTTATATTGGTATCATATATATTAGCCGAGTTATCACAGTTTTTGTCATACAGGTCGGACTGAAAATCTTCTTAAACAGACTTATTCACATGCGCTGCCTTAACTATTGTGTAAAATTGAAATTAATGTATGGAGACTTTATGTATCTTTAAAAGTTCTACAAAAAAGTCCGCGACACCATATATCTATCTTCTATATATTAGCAGATATAGTACCTTTTGTGTTTTAAAAATCATTAATTTTATATACTTAGGTTTACGTCATTATTTATACAACTAAACTTTAATCCTTATTAAAATAAATTATTCAATAATCACAAGGATATTATGGAGATAAGATTTGCGCTTTACAGTATGTTAATTACTTAAATAGTTTCGGAGATAATACAAAATTTCTAAAAGACGCAGAAATTCCGCTATATGACGCCCGGCGCTTTCATTTAAGTAGTTCCCGTTCCCGTGTGAATATGGGGAACAAACATAGCCTATGACACTCGCAAATAACGTAGCTTTCTATTGGTAAAACAATTTTCCAAATCGGTCCAGTAGATCCAGAGATTACTTACCTCCTACAACTACACGAACTTTACCTCCTTATATTATTAGCATAGAAGTCTCTATTTATCGTGGTCATACCACCACTCTCGAAGGACTGGACCGATTTTGCTAAGGGTAGGAGTAAGATAGAGAAGGTACAGGGTAGGGTAGGGTACGGGTAGGGAAGCGTAGGGGTAGTGTAGGGGTAGGGTAGGTTTAGGGCCGGGTTTAGGGTAGTGGTAGGGTAGGGGTAGAGGTAGGGTAGTGGTAGGCTAGAGGTACGGGTAGGATAGGGAAGTGGTAGGGTAGGGGTAGGATAGGCGTGAGATAGGGGTACGGGTGGGATAGGGGTAGGAAAGGGATAGAGTACGGGGAGGGTAGGGGTAGGATGGGGGTAGGGTAGGAGTAGGTTTGGGGTAGGGTAGGGTAGGGTGGGGGTAGGGGTAGGGTAGGGTAGGGGTAGTAGTAAAGTTGACATCGAAATTTACGCGGACGAAGTCGCGGGCGTCCGCTAGTACTAATATAAATAGGAAAGATTTGATTGCTTTTTTGCATTGAATAGGCTCTGAAACTACTGAACCGATTTGAACTGAAATTCTTACAATGTTGGGAAGCTACACCTCGAGTGTTATAGGCTATATTTTATACCCTTATTCCTACGGGACCGGATATCACGCGGGTGAAACCGCGCGGCGTCTGCTAGTAGCATATAAAGACTAGAGGACTTTAACTTATTTTTCACACGGAAACTAAAACATCGTTAGAAACCTTACAATTTTATCAGATCTAGGTGATTTTGTTGCATGGATACGTTGATTTATAAGCAAAATAAATAAATTATTTACCATTTAGACCGAAAATGATGAGAAAGTACCATAAGAACACAAGAGCTGTGTGGACACGTTGTCAATGACTCCATTCTCTTGACCCATATAGCGAGCATTAATTTGGAAGCGCTTTCAGACCTAAATACAACAAGGCTGAGGTTACTCGTGAATTATTTATTTACGTTTGTGTATCGCTGAAAATGGTATTCTTTCTGGATAAAAGTAAAATTAGAGGTTAAACTAATTATGTTATTTTGAGGACCACAGCAAACAACCAAGTCTCGGATCCGTAAGTTCGAAAACATTCGTCGTCGAGACAGAAGACGAAAGACGAAAGTAATTTATCTTTTGTTAATTGCTTACCAACTAATACGTTACCAATTTGTAATAGAAGTTTTCAGTCAACTAATCCCTGTGGGAAGGTTGAACGTACAGACAGCTGTTTTGCAGATGTCATACTCTGGTTACTGTTATGATTTATTGTTTAATTTTGGACTTCTTTAAGCTCCTTATTATCTATCCAGTGTATTCGTCAAAAAAAATACTCGTATTTTTTGAACAAAAGACTTTAAAAGTAATTTAGTATGAATAAAATTATAATTAAGATGAGATTCTTTAAAAGTTTTGTGATAAAAATGTTTTAACAGAAGGACATGAAAATGGTAGGTACTTAAAACACATAAATTCGAAACTTCACCCCAGAGCATCATGGTTAGGTAAAACTCAACGCTGCTTACTAAGTAACTACTACAATTTTCGGTACATAAGTACATTTTGACAGGCATCGTTCTGGATCGCAAGTTTCTCTATTTTGCCGGGTATTTTTTTTTACTTTTCTTGCAAAAACTGTAGCTTAGGTATTATTTAGTGTAAGACTTTTTCTGGTTAAATGGTAACTTCGTTCTTCAGATAGGTACCTACGTATTGAAGTTTTTAAACAAAAAAGTGGAGAGGAGGTTCCAAGTTCGGCTATTAGAATATTTTTTTCATGTAGGTATGCTCACGAATATTTATTTAACAGATTTTCTTTTGTTTTTATTACATTTATTTTAAATTATTCAGCACAAACAATTACTAGACAATATATTAAAGTTAACATAATTTAGTAAGTAAGTCACAATTCAGCTTTTGCAATTCACAATCAACAAAGATGTCGTCAAATACTTGAGAAATAAACTAAAAAATTACACAATAAAGATTCGTTTTATTAACAAAGTATGATCGGATTAACCATAAAATAGGCCTCTTTTGAAAGGCCATAAAAAGGCGTCCATCAAGAATGTAATAATGCCTCACATAAATCCGCATGCTTGGGGAATTCTCAGCTATAACTCACTGCGTTTAGATCTTTAAACCGACTTTAAAAAGGGAAGTTTTTATGACAATGTATCTATTGAAGTACTATTATAATGAGGTAAAGTTAATGAGTTTTGAGTTTGTAAGGCTGTAGGGGGTAATCGCTGTATTTGCTAAACCTATTTAGAAAATTATTGTGTCAATAGAAAACCACATCGGCTATATTTTTTCCCCGTTTTCCCACGGGAACCGGAGCGACACAAGTCAAACCGCGGAGCTTTTACTTTTATTTGCTCAAAACTAAAGATGCGATTTATACTTTTTAACTGACTTCCAAAAAGGAGGAGGTTCTACGTACGAGCTGTAAGAATTTTTTTTTTTTACGTATGTCCGTCATTTATGGACCGATTTTTTTTTTTCACAAAATAGATTAATCTATCATGCAAACTTTCTAACTTATTTTGATCAACATCAAATTACCGTTTGCATTATCATATGGTAAGCGATATACCTAGTCATTGGAGTATAATATTTTGTTTATTTTAGTTAACCGAGGAAACGTCTGTTTAAATTGAGTGGAAGCTGCTCATTTTTGGTGAAAAAAAAAAAAAAAAGTTTTTAAGTTTGTTAAGTTTTATCTCTGTACTTATCTACTAACCCGATTTTGAAAATTATTTCACCAAGAGAAAGCCATGTTTGTGAGTTACATAACTTATAGGCTATATTTTATCACCGTATTCCTATGGGAACGGGAACTACGCGGGTGAAACCACGAGGAGTTGGCTACTTCTATATAATATAAAATGTATATACAGTTATTGTAAGTTAATGTATATAATGTATATTATTAATGAATAATGTATTAACAAACATTGATTCCATTATATGAGTATATTTGTATAGCATTCAGTACCTAATAAAGATCATAGGTTAGGTTAGTTACTGAGTTTGGTCATCCATTTATTCATATGTGAACATTGTTGTATATAATAATTAATAACGACCAATGACCATGTATGTGATTGTGAAGCCGGTTCCATTATATCAATTAGGTACCTCTTAAGGTTTCGTTTCTCTACTCATTATTATTTTATATTTGAATCAAATGCTAATAAATTAATAAAATCTAAATTATACAAACCGTTTAAATAATTTAAGTAGGCTTACTTTACTAAGACTTTTGAAACGTAAAATTTGTCTGTTTGTATGGAGGGCAAAGATTTTATACAATTAAATATGTCACTAAACTGTCGAACAAAGGTAGCTAATTGTTTTAACTTCATTTAGTCGCATAGTCATCATTATCAACCCATATTCGGCTCACTGCTGAGCTTTAGTCTACTCACAGAATGAGAGGGGTTAGGCCAATAGTCCACCACGCTGGCCCAATGCGGATTGGCAGACTTCACATACGCAGAGAATTAAGAAAATTATCTGGTATGCAGGTTTCCTCACGATGTTTTTTCTTCACCGTTTGAGACACGTGATATTTAATTTCTTAAAATGCACACAACTGAAAAATTGGAGGTGCATGCCCGGACCGGATTCGAACCCACACCATCCAGAATCAGAGGCAGAGGTCATATCCACTGGGCTATCACGGCAATGTAAAAATTATTGAAAATTATTGAAACAAGTAATAGGTACATAAACATTGTCTACAATGTCGAGTTGTGAGTTCAGGAAGTGTAAAAAAAAGCCGTCCACATCTTTTGTTGTGTAATTCTTTAAGGGTTACTTGGGATAGGCGGGGAGAGTGACTTGAGTGGAAAAGGGGAGTGTTAGATATCTGTCAAAGGCGCCTTTAACCCTACACACATCGTTCACAAGTGCGTGACTTCACTCAAGGTTATTCTCTGCCATTCTAGGGTCTTATTTTGGTTACAGTTTGATTTGTTAATTAAGTTGTCCTGACAAATGTTGTGTATCATAACCTTTGTTCGACATTAGTTTTCTTATTTTTGTAATCACTTCTGAGTCTGCTAAAAATATAAAATGTAAGTAAACACAAAACTGTGCATGTGTACGCTCAGAGGTGTAGCTTAATTCTGATTTTTGCTTTGATTTTGTAGACACGTAACATATCTATGTGTTTATAAATCTATGCGTTAACATTTATTTAAATCTTCGTCTACATCTCAAGGCGACTGGAATCTTTGCAATGCTTTTACCGGCCAGTTCGCCGCTTGCCGTCCTTGAGAATTTGTAATTCAGAAACGACCTCAAGACCCGCCGAATGTTTATTCTGTTCCTACCCTCCGGCTGAAGTCGCTAGGGCACACCGCTTTTCAAAGAAGTGGAAATCTGAAATTTACCTTGCTTATTTACTCTAATTTTCTTATTACTTGCTGTCTTCAAAAATAAGGTACTGTTCAAGACGAGTTCGACGGCCTCCGTGGCGCAGTGGTATGCGCGGTGGATTTACAAAACGGTCCTGGGTTCGATCCCCGGCTGGGCAGATTGAGATTTTCTTAATCGGTCCAGGTCTGGCTGGTGGGAGGCTTCAGCCGTAGTTACCACCCTACCGGCAAAGACGTACCGCCAAGCGATTTAGCGTTCCGATACGATGCCGTGTAGAAACCGAAAGGGGTGTGGATTTTCATCCTCCTCCTAACAAGTTAGTCCGCTTCCATCTTAGACTGCATCATCACTTTCCATCAGGTGAGATTGGAGTCAAGGGCTAACTTGTAAAGAATAAAAAACAAGAAAAAAAAAAGACCCGTTTGTATGTATGTATGTCCGCAATTTTCTTTTAAAATAACATTCGTTTATAAGTTCAATCTGATTTTCATTGTGTTTATTCGTAAAATAATTAATAATTATATTAATAATATATATAATAATAATTTATTCGTAAAATAGAGATAAATAAAAAAGAATAAACCCTGGCTGAGTTTGTGTGGGGTTTGTCTCGGACGTTTGTTAATCCTGTAACCGTAACTTTAATTGTAAGTTTACAACGAATTATTATCACCATTATTTAATAATAATATTACTAGACGTTTCGAAAATACTAGTAAACCAAGCCTAATTGAAATAAATGAATTGTGATTTGATTTACCTACGGTTCGTTTCGCATAGCATGGTGCGGGTGACAGTTCATTTCGCTCTTGAAAGTTGGCCGCGTTTTGCTATAATAATACATATTATGGATTTCCATAATACGTACAAGCATGCCTTATGATGTCATAAGGCACCTGTCACCGTACCCATGCTATTTGAAAAACACTATAATTAAGATTTCGAACGCCGTCCACAGAGCAAAACTAAAAAGAAACACCCAAGAATCATGACATATTAAGATTTTAAAAATTATAATATGTTATAATTTTGTGATTTTTTTATATTAATAACTAGCGGACGCCCGCGACTTCGTCTGCGTGAAACCCTACTACTACGCCTACCCCTACCCTACCCCTACCCTACCCTTACCCTACTACCCCTATGGTACGGACCATGCGACGGCGACGGAAGCTTAAAAAATGGAGTAACTTCTCCCATTTTCTCAACATTTCCCTTCACTGTTGTGCTTCTATTGACGGTAGCGTAATGAAAAGTATACTGTAACCTGCCCAGAAGTATGAAAAATAATAATGCCAAGTTTTGTTAAAATCCGTCAAGTAGTTTTTGTTTCTATAAAGAACATACAGACAGTCAGACAGATAAAAATTTAACTGATTGCATTTTTGGCATCAGTATCGACCACTTATCACCCCCTGATAGTTATTTTGGAAATATATTTCATTTAGAATTGACATCTCTACAGATTTATTATAAGTATAGATTGTGTGTGTGTGTGCGTGTGGATTTATTTATAGGTAGCAAGAGTTATACATTGTTTACGACAGGTCCCACCTCAATTAAGGTGATTGAGACAAGTGGGTAGGTGTAGTTCTATGCCTAACAAATGTTTGTTTTCCATCAACGCGTGCAAATATTTGCAAACTACCCACGCCTTCGCAATGTTTTCAACTTCGTCCAATTAGCACTCCAGGTATCATACCTTATCATTTTAATTAGGTAACTAGCTAACTTGATTACATTAATTATGATATAATTATTGTGTTATTATATTTTTCTCAAACATGCTTGGAAACTTGAGCATTATTTTGACAACCTTTTTCGAGATAAATCGAACTGGCTGTACTGGTCGAGCAGCCGGTAAAATCCATATAATCGTGTTTAGCGGCCAAATAAATTACTGTGTAAAATCATATTTGTCGTGTAATTTAAAAATGGAACGATCTTCTGCTCCGCAACATGGCGACCAAAGAGGTAACTTATCAAAGGTTTAATTTTAAATTTCGAACTGGCTTGCACACAGAAAGCTGTTTACTGACAAAAATACTTTGGCGCGTAAAAAACTATTGTTATTAGTTTTTCGTCAACTTCGTCATTGGTTTTAAAATAGTATTACGCGTAAAATTAACGAAAACATCTTATCCCGACCATCGACTTCCTATCAAAACTTTGAAATTGGATCACGCCAAATAGACTACAAGCCCTTGAACAAAAGTTACATGTCCAACAAATAATAAATGACCAACATGAATAACGCTTAGAAGGCTGTTACTATATCAGAAAATAACTCTGAGCACTATGTCGTCAAATTCCATTCACTTGCGTAGGTACTCACCACTGTACCGCTTAGAAATTTCATTTCACAGATAATTTTTGTTCAAGGGCTTGTAGTCGGCGTGATTCAGAATTTTGTCGGGATAAGATGCTTTCGTTAATTTTATTTTAAAATCAATAACGAAGTTGACGAACAACTAATTACAATAGTTTTTTCGGCGCCAAAGTATTTTGCCAATACATAAAAATTTTATTTTTTCAACTCCTGATGCAAAAAGAGGAGTGATTAAAATGGATGAGAGCGTTTTTGCCGTTTAGAAAAATACATTTTTTTTTTTCATAATTGATATCGATGTATGATGTTGAAGGTGCAAGAAACGTTTTGTTTCTCCAGATGAGCCCAAAAGAAGAGATTGTAAGAACATTTCAAAAAATAAGAAGTCATAGACTTTGCCAGATCTACGAGTACGTTCATCACGTTTTTAAAACGCGGCAAGTATAAGCAATTGCTTTAATTACTCTTTATTTCGCGGTATTCGTATATCCTACTTTTCTATCCTACTAATATTATAAACGCGAAAGTTTGTATGTTTGGATGTTTGTTACTCTTTAACGCCGCTACTACTGAAGCTATTTGGCTAAAATTTGGAACGGAAATGGATTTTACTCTGGATTAACACATAGGCTACTTTTTATCCCGAAAAAATCCATGGTTTCCCGAGATTTGCGAAAACTAATGATTTTAATGATATGAATGTTTGTTACTCTTTCACGCCTAGACTACTTAACCGAATTAGCTGAAATTTAGTATTGATATATATTATAGCACGGATTAACACATAGGCTACTTTGTATCCCGGAAAAATCCATGATTCCCGAGGGATTTGTGAAAAACTAAATTCCACGCGGACGAAGTCGCGGGCGTCCGCTAGTTAACATAGTCCATCAATGGAAGAGAAACCTAGTTTTGCCGGTTTAAAGAGATTGTTTACACCGGGTCGTTCTGGTCGGGGCATAAACAAAACCGCGGCAACAATGGCGCGGGTCGGCCGGCCTATTTCACACGTTGCCCCTGAATACCGGACGCGCTGTGGTATGTAGCGGGCACATTTTACCCCGGGATGCTTACTGATTAACCGCTTTCAAAAAAGGTATTGATTTTCATTCGATCTTTACATAAATAATGTCTACTTAAGTAAAATAAATATACATAAACAATACACATTGCCCCAAAGTAAGCACCCATGCTCATCACACTACTATGTTTCAGTGTTGGCAATCGAACCCACGGCCGTGGAATCAGAAAGCAGGGTCACTACCCACTGAGCCACGCGGCCATCAAATAATAATACATTATACTTCACATACGACGTATGTGTTAATCAGTGGTGGATTTGCCAGTGGACTAAGTAGGCTGGAGCCTAGGGCGGCAGATTTTAAAGGGCGGCAAATATGACCCAAAAAACTTTCTTTTCTACAGAAATAAAGAAAATGTAACGATAATTTTAATATTTTAGTCCTGTCTTACTAAAATATTGAAACTTGCAATTTTATTGACACAATTTAATTGTGTTGATTGCAAACTAGGATACCTAACGAATTTCAGAGTTCAGTAGGGGCTGCAAAAATTTAATATCCTACTGGCGGCAAATTTGTAAATCCGCCACTGGTGTGAATGTCTGCGATTTTCTTAAAACTACAGATAAAATTTGGTTTTGGATTCCGTGAGAGATTTCGCTATAAAAGTACTTTACAGATTGATGAACACCTATCGTCCGGTTGACAGAAAAAAAGGTAGCCTAATACAGTATGTGTTGTTGTATATCGAAGCGTTTGCGATCGTAGAAAGAGAATCGACGTGCCACTTGGCTACAGGGGTTGTTTTTAATAAGTATTCATTTAGAACTTGAATTGAGAAACAATTAATTAATATTTTAGGCAGTTACATACCACACATCTTCCAACGCCGGATCCGCTGCAGGCCGCGCGCTTGCTTTTATTTCTATTGAAGTTGCATTCTTTTTGTTCTGAGTTGGTTCCGACAAATTTTGTTATTGCTAAGAAGACGGTTTGTTGGAATTGCCACTCATTCAATTAATTCTTTAAAGCAGCATCTTATACTACGAATTGCTACCAGTTTCTGGGTTTCCCGGTTTTTGTGCCTCTCAGACACTTGACTAGTTTTTAATGAAACCCGTAGGTCTGTTTTAAATGGGTTAAGCACAACTTAAATCTAGTTACTCGTAGTTCGTTCTAATTTCGCGTTGTAGTTAACCAAAAAAAAGGTTTTTGCTTTTTAATTGTTGTAATTTTTTTGCTACTTAGTATTTATAATTTTAATATTTATTATCCGATCGAAAACTTGATCACGTGACCTGTCGATAGTCTCGTTCTCATACCTTACCTTACCTTACCTTACCTTATCAGCCGATAGACGTCCACTGCTGGACATAGGCGTTCTCATACATTTTTTTTTAATTTTCGAAGCGTTAGCGTATGTAGAATGAGAATCGACGTGCCATATAGCTATAGGCCCTTTAGCTGGCCGCTACATAATGAGCTGATAATGATGACTTGTATTATAATTATCAAGTATTTTCATCAAGTATCTTAGTACCCATAAAATAACCCACGCTTACTTTGGAGCGATGATATTGTCATAATAAATTTAAAGTATTTTAAATACCATATATTCGTAGTATTTTTAATTTGTTTAATTAGGGTTAAATAATATGATTCTTTTAACGTGACCTCATCTTCCTCATGTTTCGCTAACGCTTCTCAACCATTAGATCAAAGTAACAATAAGGGATTTAGTGCACTATGCAGCCACATCTAGACTAGTCGTTATCCGGGTTCGGATAAGCTACGGTATGCCTGCGACCAGATTTGGACCACGACCACTACGGTCGCAAAGCGGCAAACTGTCGGCTTTTTTTTTCAGAATGTGTAAGAGCAGTAGGTTCCATAATCGCACCTCAGCGGCGTCACCGGGATATTTGGGTGAGCGAAGCATCGAAGATGGGCGGAACAACTCTCTAAGGGACTCTCCTCTGAGACTCGGACCTCGGCTTAGAGGGCCGTTCAGGAAGGGTGTTTTGGCCTGAGTGTATCAGCCTGGGCCCACAAGATCGTTACCCACGTCTGGGCGACTTCAAATATCTGGGACCTCGTCTTCGCCGACGAAAACGCTATGTAGCTTGTGTTTGTGAAGCTTTGTCGACATAACGAATATGTCATCGTCAAGATCGTAAAGGACGTTTTTTGGGCGTCTACAATCAGTGTTGGAATCAGGGGAGTCAACTTTTATTCTGCCCACACAATACTGGCTGGTCGAACCGCATTTGCTGTCACATTACTAGTGCCAGAACGCTCATGGCAAACTATACGCTGCTTGGTCGCAACGATCAGTCGTTTCGGATCGACGGCGGTCAATTGGCTGGTGCGGCCAAGCGCGCGATGATCATAATATGGTTTCTTAAGTTAACCTAGTCATGGCGGCCACTGATCGTGGTCGCATAGTGTGTGAGGGCCCTAATGAGACACGAAGGCGGCGGCTATCAAAACGTACCCAATTAACACGCTTAATCTTAATGTTTCTGTACAAGAAAACGGGCCTCGAGGTCAAGACAACATACAGATAATATTGTTACAACAAATAATATTTTCATATAGGTACATATCAAACTAGCGGACACCCGTGACTTTGTCTGCGAGAAAATCGATGTAAATCTTCATTTATAGTGCAAATTGTTTTAGAAAATGAATATCCTTAAAATATTTTAATAGACTACTTTTTAGTAGATCAATAAAGAGGAATATGCCGCTATTGCATTGTTTAGTTGTTGGAAGCGTAAGCTTTTAGCGTTTTCTATTCTGTGTTTAGTTATGTACGAGTAAGTATCTCGAGAGGATATTCAATGAATGCTTCCAGATACCTTGACTTTCTCTGACACTTCCAACTATTATTATCCGCATCATATCGATATATTATGTTGATATTCCAACAGATGTAACAAAATCGTGACAAATTTTATGCATTCCTGATTAATCGCTCTATTCTATGGTGAAAACTGCATGAAAAGTTAAGTAGTTTTTGAGTCTATCACGAAATAAGACAGTCAGACGCGGCTGAGGACATTTTTTCATACAGTTATGTTTAATTTTGTAATACCTATAAGGTATCATGTGTTTTTGTACAAGAAAACAGGTCTTGAGGTCAACACTCAAGGCACAACAGTGATAATACTGTCACAATAAACAATATACATTTCTTTTGAAATATTTTCTTAATAGACTACGAGCCTGAGAAATTCAAGCCTTTGGCATTTTATAATAGACTAGCCGACGACCCGCGTGGTTCCCGTTCCCGTAGGAATACAGGCATAAAATATAGCATATAACACTCGGGGATAGTGTAGCTTCCCAACAGTGAAAGAATTTTTCTAATCACTTTAGTAGTTTTCTGAAACTTATAAAGAAGAAAGAATTGATTGTTTATTTGATTGTTTGTTTCTGTTGAGAAGTTCCATTCACTCGCGTACTCACCTGTACCGCTCAGAAATGATGGCATAGTGCTCAGAGTTTTTTTCTGATATAGTAACAGCGAGCGTTATTCGCGTTAGTTAATTTCATAGGTAATTTTTGTTCAAGAGCTTGTAGTCTATTAATCAATAGAGATTTCATTTGAGTAGTTTACTCGACTAAAAACTAAAACTCGACTTAATGTGGAATGTTTATCGACAAACATTTTTAAAATGATAAAAATTTGTTTTTTTTTTTATTATTGAGAAAGAATACAATAGCTAACTTATCCTAATAACTATACAAACGTGCCCACATGGAATGGTGGCAAGAATACTGGCTGCATTTCCGCGCTGGACAGCCAGGCTGATCCTTTGCGCAAATAATGAACCAGCTCTTCTGTCACCAGTCGAGGCAACTAGACGCGGTGAAATGATTCGTTAATTTTTTTCTACACTGGGTCTCCACGGCAAAAGGTACAAATATGTAACTCTCTGTCAGAGAGGCATACTTAAGGCACTTACCTTCTTACTACGTCACTTCAGCTTTTTCGGCTGCGGCTCCCGGTCTTAATTCTGTATCCCTGATATGACACGGCGCTAATGTGTCAACGCATGTAGCGTCCCACATTTATGTTATTTCCTCAAAAGTTATTTCATACCTAGCTAGCCCGCCAACACTCAAAAGAATCCTATCCTACTAATATTATAAACGCGAAAGTTTGTATGGATGTTTGCATGTATGTTTGGATGTTTGTTACTCTTTAACGCCGCTACTACTGAAGCGATTTGGCTGAAATTTGGAATGGAAATAGATTTTACTCTGGATAGACATATAGGCTACTTTTTATCCCGAAAAATCCATGGTTTCCCGAGATTTGCGAAAACTGATGATTTTGATGATATGAATGTTTGTTACTCTTTCACGCCTCGACTACAGAACCGAATTAGCTGAAATTTGGTATTAAGATATATTATAGCCAGCCTGGATTAACACATAGGCTAATTTTATCCCGGAAAAATCCATGGTTCCCGAGGGATTTGTGAAAAACTAAATTCCACGCGGACGAAGTCGCGGGCGTCCGCTAGTCTTGACAATATTGTTGAGATATTGATAACTGAGATAGAGCTATGTAATAACAGACACGAATAAATGAATCAACGAGTGTTACACCATGACCCTACCAGCAGTTTGGTGATTCATTCGGCATTCGGCAATAAACTCCGCGACGGCCGCGCGCCCTACTACATAAATAGTACCTACGCGACTCGCGCACAGCTGTGCTTCTCGACAGACGGGTGCTCTGTTCGCTCAGCTTTCTCCTAAATGTGGGCGATACGCGTTATTACCACGTATCTACCACAAGAATCGAACTACAATACTACATAACTATTAAAAATATCTTATGTGGTTATTACCAAGTATATTCAACAAGAATCGATCTACGATAATAACTATTAATTAGATAAAATCACAGAATACATAATCTTCTACAAGAATCAAACTAGGTACTATTATTAACAACATCCTAAACGGTAATCATTATGTAACTTATTACAAGAATTAAACTATAATAATTAACAACATCCTACGCGATTATTATTAAGTGACTTCTACAAGAATCAAATTACAATAATAATTTAAAAACATCCTACGCGGTTATTATCAAGTAACTTCTACAAAAACGAAACTACAATAATAATTAAAAACATCCTACGTGGTTATTATAGGTAACTTCTATAATAATTAAACTACAATAAATAATTAAGAACATCCTACACGGCAATTATCAAGTAGGTAACTTTTACAAGAATCAAACTACAATGACTTTTAATATTTTACGAAGTTATTATCCAGAATTTTCTACAAACAAGGATCAGAGTACAATATGTTATTGTCAAGTAATTCTAAAAATAATAAAAATTAATCAGACTACACTTTTGTGGTTATTATTAAGAATCTTCTACCACAATCTGATTTTAATGTGATTAAGTATGATAGATTCTACAAGAATCAGACTACATTATGCGATTAAATTATGCGATTATTAATAAGTACAGGAATTAAACTTAAGTAAATAAGTATAGGAATTAAACTTAAGTAAATAAGTACAGGAATTAAACTTAAGTAAGCTATTCAATTTGAAAACACAAATAGTTACTTACCGTCAACTTTTTATTGCTCTAACAGTACAGTGAAAGCCTTTTAATAATACCGAAAATAGATTATAGAACGAGAAGTTATCGTTCTCAAAAAGGAAACAATTAGCACTTTTAAAGCCAAGCAAGCCGAAATTGATGGAAATGGGATGTTCGAACTGTGGAAATCGCTACAGCTTCATTAAATATTTAAAAACCATTGGTCGTGCAAGACAGATGTCTACCATCATGTGAAGAAAACTTAGTTTCTTTGGACCCAGAGGAACCTAGCTCTGCACCAAACAAATTCTTGGTGGCTTGGCAATGTTTTGTTTTTAGGTTCAAATGGAATAAAAGTTTGTGGAGAATGTATAAAGAATTTTACATAGATTGAGGTAGTGACAGTGGCCGATTTACCCTAAGGTCCAATAGGCCTGGGCCTAAAGCTGCTATTCGTGACACAAGGCAATAATATAAATTCTTTAAAAAGACATTGCATTTATTGCTAATGCAATGCAATTTGCATTCATGATATATGCTGAGAGGGGCGTCTGGTACTTTGGGCCTAGGGCGGCCAAGACTACAAAGTCACAACTGGGTAGAAAATTAATACCTAAAGTAGATATTATGGCTGATAGGTATATCCTGCAAAAGATATGGGCATTAGCTTGTAGCAAACCAAAGTAGGTACGTAGTTTTGTCGATGAATGAGCTCATGGCGTGGTGTCACTTTCAGTGTGAAGTCGAGTATTCAGTTTTATACACTTCCAAGAATGACTTATCATCATATTTACACAAAATCTTTACAAAATAGGTTCATAGTTTGTCAAAATTGATGATTAGGTACCTACGCTTGCGGTATGTTATGTCGACGAACGAGCATATGGTGTCAATTTCAGACAATTTGTATTAGGTATGAAATGACTAGCGATTTATACCCTGTTTTTTTATTTGTTGGTAGGTGCACATCGAGTATGGGTATACTAGTATATTAGTATACCTTCCTCACTCAATCCTACCTATCCTCTTAGTAAAAACTGCATAAAAATTCGTTCAGTGGCCTTCCAAGTATATCGCGAAGAGAGAGACGTGTTGGAGGACTTTATCTTATAATAAAACTAGCGGACGCCCGCGACTTCGTCCGCGTTAGTTTTTTTACAAATCCCGCGAAACCATGGATTTTTTCGGTATAAAAAGTAGCCTATTTGGTAATCCAGAGTAAAATCTATTTCCATTCCAAATTTCAGTTAAATCGCTTCAGTAGTAGCGGCGTTAAAGAGTAACAAACATCCAAACAAACATACATCCAAACATCCATACAAACTTTCGTGTTTATAATATTATAACATGGATTGTAAGCATAGTAAAGCCTGCTAAGCAACACAGAACTGTATCTTAATAGTTGGGTGGTCAGTTCGCTCAGTTTAGAGCTTTCTCCCAGGCGTGGGCGATGTAAGCCAGTATGTAGAAACCATGTTACTGACAGTAACTGCTTGATGTGCTAAGAAGACAATGTCTGGAATCCACTTTACACAAAAACTTTTTGTAAAGTCAGTGGCGTGCATTTTGTAGACGCAATGCACTGCCTAACCTAATGACTTACGAAACTGTTATTGGAGAAGGAATTTTCCATTGTACAATTTGTAGATAGGCAAGTAGGTTTAAAGTGAAGACCTTACTTAAAACTCTAAGTGACTACCATACTAATTAAGAAACTCTCTTGTAAAGATAGTAAACCTCTTGAGGTTTGTTGATTTTTATACACTAAACCGTATAAAATCGTTGACTATGCTCTATGCGTTTTTGGGAGACTTCGGGTTCTCTTACAGGGGCTACCGTTGAATCAGCCGTATTAATGATACGGGCCCCCCGGACTACAGATGTAAGGTATTTTTGAATAATCAAAACATTTATTATTTATTCACATTATTACAATATTGTGGTGATATAATGTAAAGTTGCAAACTTTAAATTAACACGCTAGCTAGGTAAACGCACGTCTAGTTTGAAAACAGCTCATAACGAACCCAGCATTTTTTGTTATCACCATAATGCACTTTGTATCATTTTACTGTCTATTTCGCTCCTTTTGACATGGTATGCTAATTGTTCTGAACTGTTTAGCCGTTTATGATTATAAAATCCAGTACCATGCCACTTTTAGATATCAAACGCGAAAGTTTGTAAAAATGTTTCTCACCAGTCCAATAATTCAGTTACTTTTGCACACAATAATTACTGAATTATTTAGATAAAACGGTAATAACTGATATAGGTGTTTAGCTTATAGATAGGAAGGAAAAGTTGTTTTTAATATTTTGTGAGAACCAGCGAACGGTTCATTCTGAATGTGTTTACTTAATCGATAATTGAGACCTCTGTGTAGACTCTCCGGGTAATATAGACATTGCACGGCTCGCCGACTTCGTCAGTAACATGGAATCCACGTTCTCATTCATGACCTTAGCTATAAAAGATACGAGATATACTTACGCATGTGTGTGTAGTTTCGTATTTACACACGATACGCCAACGATAGAAAAAAAGTAACATCACTAATCGATGGGAAGGGACCACGATAACGAATGTTTACCTGGCGATTACTCGTTCAAGGCAACGATAATAATGGACACAGCGATGCGCCCAATGCAGCTCCATAATGGCATTTAGAATCACGGCCATAAGGTTTATAGATTAGCGGAGAAATGATCGTGTTAGCTCGTAAAACTGTTGACATTGAAAGTTACGCAAGATCCCAGCACGCGTGTTCCTTTTAACCACGGGATAGAATAGAGACAATACCGGTCCGGCGCTCGTCTAAGTATTGCCTACTCACAAAAAGCCGGAATGCCGCGTTTAAAGACGGTCCCCCTTACCTCTGTCGCTCGTACATATCCTGCGAGGGCCACACAAGACAGCCATAAGTATATGCTCAACTGCATCACAACAACTTCAAGGACAGCCCCGTTGCACTAAACACCGCACTATATCACAGCACAAAACAATAGTGTGTATGTTATTGCACTAGCACTGTACACACGGGCGGAACGTTGTAGGAAGCGACATGCGCCGTCGATTTGAGTTTGTAGTAAACTGAGTGGCGCTTGGCGCTCGCTTCACTACGTCGGCCGCAATTCGACTCGCGGCTCACTTCATTGATGTGGCTCTGCTTTCGGTCGTCGCCCGATGGTCGATGAAGCTCTATTTCGCGTCACGCGACGCACTCCGATTTATTACATTTACTCTCACCGGAATAATGTAGTTGGGTTCATATAGAATACACGGCCATTCATAGCTCGAAGCGTCATTTTCGAAGGACCAAAAATCATTGTGATCCTTCGGAAATTATTTGTTAAATAAATGACAATACATAACTTATAGTCTTGATGATGTCCTCCATAACTTTGGCTTCATCGTCTGGAGTCTACTCGGGCATGACTGGCAAAACCGAACTTCGTTAAGAAAATCCGGTTGCACGACTTGCAGTATAAACTGCCCACTACTGTTGTAGGGGTAGACATAAGGCTTCGGTCTCGATACATATCATCTCATCTCATCTTCTCCGTCGACGTAAATATTTGACTTCAAAGGCTGTTCGTTGTAACTGATTGACAAAAACTATATTTAACGAGCGAAGCGAGCAAATGCTTAAAATTAAATTAACAAAGTCATTAAACAAAACGTTATGAACTATCATAATCTTCATGAAAGCTTTAGACAGCCTCCAAAGCGGACGATAAGGGACTGCCCGTCGGCATACTATTGCTAAAGGATAGCGGGGAAATAAAATACCTCCCATTGGATCTCAACGACGAAATAAAGCTCATCTGCTTCGTCGACGTTGGTTGTGATGAGCGCTCAGGGCGCAGCACTCAATAGCAGCGGCGGAAGAGCCAATAGAGCTCTCCCAGGAAGACATTGGTGACAGGTGGCAACCGACCATGAAAGGAAGGCCGACCGGAGGAAAAAATTGTGCCGTATGATTTGGAAATATTTTCCAATACTGTTTTCATCAAATTAAAGCTTTGAATTCAAGAAAAGTGAAGTCACTGAGTAGTGTCTCTACTAAAGAGAAGCAGATACTACCAAGAAAAAGCCGGCAATAAACTCAGCAGTGGTTCATTAAAAAAACTGTTTACTATATTTGTACATGTCATTCATCAGATCAACGCTAACACTCAAATTCGGACTAGTATCAAAGTATTCGGCTGTAGTAGCCGATAAGGTGACATAAATCATTTACATCATCTGCATCAATACTAAAGATCATCATCATCTCCTTACCCTTATTCCACTTAAGTGGGGTCGGAAAAATATGTCAATCTTTTCCATTCGTCTCTACTACTCGTCAACTCATCATCCACTCCTTTTACAAACATGTCCTCTTTCACACAATCCAACCATCTCTTCTTTGGCCTCCTCTCTTCTTATGCCCTTCCATTTGCACATTCAACATTTTCCTAGTAATATGACTTTTCTCCCTACGCATTACATGTCCATACCAAGCTAACCTTCGCCTAATTTTTTCTGTCACTGGCGTCACCTTCAGACTTCCTCTTATATACTCATTCCTTATTTTATCTATTCTTGTCACACCACACATCCATCTCAACATACGCATTTCATTCACATGCAGCATGCATTCATTTTACTAAAGATATAAAGCATCAATACTAAAGATATAGAATATAATATTATGTTTGTTTTGGTTAATCGACCTTGTTCGTGCTCAATAACGCCAGCAAGATCGGAAGCTGTCGCGACCATATTACTACTACTAGACTGTTATCCTTAAGGTGATATGTGTTTAATATGTTGCTATATGAGATAGGTAGGTATGTCTAACTGCCTTTGATAGTATAATGCAATATTTTGATGATAATAGTCTTTAACTCAACTATTATGTACCTTATGTATCTGTGATAATAGTAGAACGCATTTTGGTCATAATTGGAATACGTCCATTTAAAATAAAATTAAAAGCGTTTATTTTGAAAAGTAGTTTAGCTATGTAATGTAAAATTTATTCCTGAGTAGTACTTATTTCGTACCAAGTACGATTCGACTAGTTATCTTCAAAGCTAGAGTGATTAGGCATATTTTGGGCATTTCAAGTGCATAGCTATATATAGTGGGCTTTCCTGGCATCAGGCATTATAATCGACCGCAAAACCAAGCAAATAAATATTTATGAGCCACAGGAAATATTACAATAGGTAGGTACACCTATTATGATAAATCATTTTGGTTATAAATGTATTATTAGAAAAAGAACGAAATTAACTGTTTAAAAAAATATCAACACGGTTGACAAAGTGTAGATGTTCAAAATAAGCTGACATTCGTAAAGAACATTAAAATCTAAAAAACAAAACGCCCAATAATACCTACCCAACATAAAATCCAACGCCCATACAGCAAGATAAATCCTTTCCTGAACTAATCCTCAGTCCTCTATACGCGATACAAAAAGCTACCACATGCAATCTGAGATAAATCCTGAAGACTCACAAAGTCGAACGATTTTCACAAGCTACTTATCGCAACTTTAGTAATACCTGTTGCAAAACTTTTAGCATATTATGATATCAAAGCAATACATACATACTTACATAAGTAATCATGAATTGTTGTGGATACACTACACAAATATAGGAAACGATAATATATTTATAGTTTACCTAAGGGTAGGGGGGCCCACAGGGGAAAATTGCTTGAGGCACATCAAGGCACATTAATCCGGTTAAGTAACCCTCATTTATTTACCTAAGGATTTTCATTCATGTATCTGATAAAAGAGATAAATAAAAACCTTGGCATGTTGTGGAAAGCAAAGAAAATTGTTTCTGGTACTAGCAAATCTAGCATACACAGACGGGTATGAAGCGCTTGTGGCGTCCCCAATCCAGATTTTTATATCTCTGGTTAAACTGTGGATGTCATGGATTATTGTCATAGGTAAATCCTCTCACAAATAGATTTCTAACGAGAACATGTCGTACTACTTTTTAACAAATCATAATGAAATCCGTTCTTAGCGGACGTCTACTGAGACAAATTTTAACTTAGTAAGTCAAGCGGTTTTCAAGATATCGTGATGAGTGCCTTTACTTTTATTTGTATTTGAAATATTTTTAAGATACGATAAGATTCTTATAGTGTCTTTAAAAAAAAACTCACCGATCATCTGTCGGTGAGTTCTTCCCCATAATAATTAAGTTAAGTTATATCTGTTATTTTGTTCCTTGTGTGGTATTTGACTGTTTACATGTTTTTTAGTTTTTAGTGAATGTTGTCTCTATATGTATATTGTAAGTGTACGTAAATAAATAAATAAAGATACGATACGAATTCAATTCAAAGTATCTTACATCCAGAAAACAAGTGGAAACAAAGATAAGGCTATGTTGGTTCAATACGATTTTACTAAAAATAACAAGTGTCCCTAGGGGACACAAAACCTTCTAGTTAGTAAAACAGTATACAAGCGCAAGTGGCGACATCTTAAAGAAATCCGTCGCAACATCTTGCACTTTGAGTTTCTCAGTATATTCTCTGTGAGTTTGCTACTTAAAAATGTTCAAATCTTCTCACAGATGGCGCTGTTTATAAAGATGCCTGCAAAATATACATTATGCTTTACTGATTGTACTAAACATTACTACATAATTCTAAGGGTGCCCACACCATCTATACTAATATCATAAAGCTGAAGAGTTTATTACAACGCACTAATCTCATACTACTGGTCCGATTTGAAAAATTCTTACAGTGGTAGATAACCCATTTATCAAGGAAGGCTATAGGCAATATTTTATCCCGTATTCTTACGGGAACGGGAACCACGCGGATGAAACCGCGCGGCGTTTACTAGTCAGTAATATTCATGTAACATTATCAATATGTAGTTCAGTGTTGCCTTATGTTGTTAATTAAAAATGTTATAATGTCCATGTAAAAAAATATGTTTGCCTTATTATCTACCAAGGTTTAACAGAAAACATATCAATGAAAACACAACATTGGCCTGTACAAATATATTTTGATGTCACAATACTACGAACTAAAGAAAATAAAAGCGAAAAAAGTTTGACATCTTACAATGTAACATACACCTTTAAGTATCAAGTGATTCTTTGAGAATATTATAAAAATCAGGACTATGGGAGTGTTTAATTAAAAATTTATAAGCTACTTGTCTGAGTTAATGGTGGACATTTGTTCTTTGTGACGTCGGATGGCATCCTCGTGACGTTTGATTTGCTCCTGGTGGAAGGATATCTCCTTGTCTAAATGCCCCTTCAGATTGGACAACTGCTCCTTTTGCTGAAAATAAAATGTCATCATCATTATCAGCCTATCTTTAATGCCCACTTCAGGGTCAGGCTTACCTACTTAAAGGAGAGTAGATATCAGTAGCGAAGACTGAAATTTTGTCCTAGATAACCCGTTAATGTGTTTTTGGCTGCGTAGGAACGTTAATTATTTACGTCCGTAAAACTTATGGATTTTTAAAAGGTAACCTGATAGGAATCGAGTTGTTAGGAACCATCGCCCCTGGTAGATACGGAGCTAAGACCCACAATCTACTACTCCAAAGTAGGTAGGCTTTTTTTATAATAGATATACTTTAACAGACATCACTATGTAGTCCCAAAGCAAGCATAGCTTGTGTTATGGGTACTAAGATAGCAGATTTTATGATATATTTATATACATATATTTATATCTATGCTGATATTATAAAGCTGAAGAGTTTGTTTGTTGGACTACCGGTCCGATATGAAAATGTATTGATGGAAACACCTGCAAAAATAATATGCTAAAAATATGTTACAACATAATGCAAAGAAAACTTTAGACCTTTAGTTGAGTATGCATTACATGGCAGCTATGGTGCCACAGACTGACTGACAGACTACTGTTATTTATTATTTTACTTTGTTTTGTTATTAATTTGTTAATTGTTATTGTTACTAAAATATATGTTGCAGTGTACATTGTAAGCTTCATGATGCTTGCTATGTACAACTCTCCAAACAAGAATAAATATTTTGTGAGCGTCAAATTACAACTTCAACTTGTTGCAAATTAGAAGCAAACAGTTTGTGATTTATTGAAAATAATCATTCATACATATTTTTTTTATTATTCCTTTGCATGTGCATAGCCAGTCATCAATAGTAATAAGTACAAGTAATAATTTTTTATCAAATAAAGTGGACACATATAATAACCATTGTCAGTTTTGTCCTGTCTATCAAGTCCTGCCAGAAAATCTAATAAGTCACTTAAAACACTCTAGATTAACCTCCACTTTACACAAATATAATCATAAAAATTCTTTAATTCTTATACATTAAAACTCTAAAATGCAGAAAATTCTTTTATTAATTATAATTAACTTCTCTTTTCTATGATTGCCACTGTGCCATAGAGCACTTTTTTAAAAATCTGTGCTGTAAAAAAAGACATAATTTCAATCAATGACATATTTACCTTTTTGTAAAAGTATTCATCTTCCCGAGCAGCCTCCATTTTGCCAAAGGTACCACCAGCTTCACGGATGGCACCACCGCCGCCACCACCCTTGCCGGCCCCAGAGCCAGGCTCACCAGCATACATTCTGAAAATCAGCCCATTATTGTATAAAATAATGATGTGTATATTGTTAGCTTGCTACTAAATAAATAAAAAAAGCAATGACAGTAAGAAGAAGTTTTACTAATAACAACATTACTGAACAACTAACGGACAGAATAACAGATAAACAAATAAGATATCACAACAATATTATTGAATAAGAAAGCAGCAGCTAGCAGAACACCATATCAATATGTATTGAATTGAAGTAAAGTAAATTGCGTCATACAAAAATAAAGATCAAAATAATAATAAGTAAATATTTATATTACATTCACAATACCACATTACCCAAATAATGTTTTATGTGCACTTTTAATTCCCAGATTTTTGTAAATACAATTATACAAAAAGATTGCGTATAATTTACTTTATTTTTGTTCTAGTCATAGAATCTATTATGCTATGGCATGCCAGTACTGAGATGCTGAGTTAATTTAGTTGAAATATCATGACCAATAAGATTTATATTCCGTTGTTAGATCGAAAGTAGGGCATGTCGCCAAATTTTAATAAAATATGCAGAAAATGATGAAATGACTATATTTACAGAGTATTTTTAGTGTATTGTAGCGGCTAGATAGAATAGAATTCATTTCTTTCTTTTTTCTAAAGATTTGCAACTGGGGAGGTTAGGATTGCGTAACAACCGGCTCGGATTATCTTACCTAACAGAAATTGCACGTAATACGGGAGTTCTCGTCCTTGCTAAGAAGTTCATGATTACTTAAAAAATAGGCTGTTCTTAAAATAAAAATTACTAAACTTTTGATTTTTCCTGAACAATTTTTCTTTCAATTTCAAAATGACATTGACAATTAACAATTTGTTATCATGACATATGACATTGACAGTTATAAATATTCATAGAGTATAAAGCAAAAACTAAATCACAGAGTATAATCATATTACTAAACTTTAAAAATACATTAATAAACTAGAAAAAAATAACAATCGATTATTATTTACATATCATGCTTAGTCGACCATCAATCAGCTATCAAATTATGAATAACTAATAAAAATTACATCGACGTGGAAATTACAGTGAAGATAGAAAAAGCAATGCTAGTGTTTTAGTATGGTCAACTGTTCATAGATGGTGCTTATGTAAAATAACCTTAAAAACTACAATTTAATAAATCGTTAGTTTTGTTTACAAATTAATTTATATTTTTACTTACGCCATTTCACGGTTTTTTAACCAAAGAATATGTTTAAGTTTCTGTTCGGCAATAATTTTATTCAATTCTGCTGTTTCTCGCATAGCTCTAAAGATTTGGCGCTCCTCTCTCAGAGATTCCATTTTCAAATGTTTTTCTATAGCAGAATACCTGAAAAATCGTTTTATCGTTACGTATAGGTATTGAATAATATGTTTACTCTTCATTATGTAGGCAGTTTATTTAAATTACCACAGAAATAAAATATAATAAATTGGTGGGTACACCCTACGAATTATAATTAACCAAATTATTTTAATGTTCTTAAATGCACATTACGTTTAAAACAGGTATAATGCCTAAAATCAATGGAAGAACCTAAATAAAATAAACTTAGTAAATGAGGATAAAATAATAATAAATAAAAGAATGTTAATAATAATTAGGTATAATAACACAGTAGGTATAGCCCCAGAGACCACAAAATAAGTAATGAAGTGAAACACCAACTGCAATGTTACAAACGATACGTAAATAAATAATAGCCTTAAGTGTAAATACCTATATGAATTATGAAATCATAAGCCGAACTTCAACTATTATTCTTAAGGTAGGTACACTGCAGAAGACAGGTCTCTCGCAGGTATTATTAATAACCTATGAGTTTGATCGATTGAAAAGCAAATGTAAGGCTCTCACTTTAAGAACTCCTGCATATTTGTATTGAGTTGAACAACGTTTGTGATGTCGTCCAAAGGCATTGGCTCCGTCATAGAACATGTTGATTTCTTGTTATTTACTTTCTCTTGACTCTCATCGCGGTCATCGACGTCAACTATTTCAGCGGTTTCGGAGATAGATGTCGATGATTCCATTACTTCGCTGACTTTTTCCTGTGGGCTCTCATGGTATTCGTTGCTGCAGCTTGGTTGACAAATGTCTCTGTAAAAACAGATGTAGTATCTTTATCAGCTTATTTTGATTTTTAACAAGCTACTATAGGGCATCTGCGTTGCGATGGGTTTCAAATTAGATGTTAACGATAAATAAGTTTTGTTGGTTTGTTGATTTAACCTCTGCGTTCGATTCAGAGGACGTAGGTTCGAATCTGATTCGGGGCATGCACCTCCAACTTTGCAGTAATGTGTATTTTAAGAAATTCATGTGTCTCAAACGGTGAAGGAAAAACATCGAGCGAAAACAGACACACATGAGAATCTTTTTGATCCTCTACGTGTTTGAAATTTGTCAATCCGCATTAGGTCAGCTCGGTGGACAATTACCCAAACCCCTTTCATTCTGAGAAGAGACTCGTGCTCAACAGTGAGCCAAATTTGGGTTGTTCATGATATACAAGGATCAGTGATGTGATAAGCGATCTTTGTCTCCGGTAATAATTATTAAGATACATTAATTTATGACGTCAACAGTATCCTTTGTCGTTGATAAATTATAGTCTTTTACCGCTTCATCTCGTGTACCTTAAGTCTTAATTACTTTATAAAGGCCATTAATAATATACTCGTACGCAAAGAACAACAACAGCAGTCAAATGCTAACTAATTAATTATTAACTTATACCTACTACAAAACACTAAAATGGCAATGGACAGGACAAATGCTGAGGGAAAAGGGGGAGAAATGGACAAAAAGGATTTCAGAATATCATAGGGATGGTAAGAGGAATAAAAGAAGTCAGGTGAAACGTTGAGAGGATGATTTTAAAAAGGTCGCCGGTCCCGAATGGATGTGAATGGCAAGGGACAGACAAAAGTGGAGATCTTTAGGGGAGGCCTATGTCAAAGGACAAGCTGCTAATGAATAAGGAATTATGTATATACTTAAAAATGTAACTGTAACTAACCAGCAGTAATAAAGGTTTATTTTACCTACTACAGAAGACGCGCCGCAGTTTCACATGCGTAGTCCTTGTAACAGTTGGAATATTACGAGTAGCTTAGAAAAAAATACTCACTCATCGATACATTCAGTCTTAACTTCAACATTAGCACTCATTGATGTTTCATTAAGTTCATTCTCTTTTTTCAATACTCCATCTTTGAGCACATCTATAATATTGCATACTTCTAACGACTGTCTTGAACAGTTCTGCACCACGTCTCCATTAAGAGCTATTTCCTCACGAGCGATACGCTTCATATTCTGCCATTGGGTTTTAACTTTCTTAATAGAAAGCCCAGTAAATTTATTACCGAATTTCACTGCTAACTGTCGTAGTATTTCATTCCAAGCGACGTCTTTTTCTTCTGAATGGTTCGGACCGTTGTTGGTCTTAGTGACGACGATTTCTTTGTGCTCTTTAATCAGTTCTAGAAGAAACTGCTTCTCTTCTACCGACCAGTTAGGGGTTCTTGCGCGTTTGCTCACTATACGGACCATTTTTTTCGACACCTCCCGTGGGTCGTGCTTTATTTTCAGCAACGTTTTGTTGCAAACGATGCACTCAACGTCCAAAATTATCGGTTTCCACATTTAAAAACAAATGAACAACGTTTAACTGTGACAGCGAATGTGTTAAACGCGACTGTTTAAAAACTATCACCACAATGAAGTTCTTATTCATCTAATTTCATTATAATTAAAAACTTTAATTACGAATATAATTCAGCAAGGCGATGGACTTCAATGTTCATTTTGTTTAATTTACCAGTGAATATTTCATTTTGTTTTATGTGTTTTACGCCAGGATTTGTTTTTGCGAATATTTAGATACTTTTTAGTTAAACCTCTAATTAAATTGTTTATTTTTAAGTTAATGACACTTTATGAAGAAGTTAATAATGACACTAAATTAACGTCAAAGCAATAGCTAACTAGAATATGAAATACTTGCATTAGTTAAGTAAAATATTTGGTTAATTGCAACATGGAAGATGCATAGTCTAATGATAACTAGGTACGATAAGATAAAGGGAACTAACTAATTTCATTACAGTGTAAAACGCACGTTTTCGTGCCTACAACTAAAACTATAATAATTAAGATGTATAGCCAAATTGTAAGATTAATGATTTTTAAGCTAATATGCTTATAATACACAACTTTAATAAATTAAACAGGTAAGTAACTAAGATATAAGTAAAAGCAAAGATATTCTAAAAGAGTATTAAATAAAATAAATTATATAATGGGGATGATGACTAGGTTTGAATATATTGTTTTTTATAATACATTCGGGTAAATAGGGTCAATGTTAACTAATTTATACATAAAAAGCAAAGATTGTATGGATATTTGCAAAATAAATGAGATTATAAAATTTCAAAATCTAATAAAAATATTTTATCGTAATTAGATGAAAATTCATACAGTTTTAGCTTCCTTACATTAAATGTGACATTTTTTAATATATGAACTATAAGCATAAACGCACAAATAACAAAGATATTAGTAATTTTGTTTGAACGCGCATACAAATCTAACAATCATTACATTGCCTATGACGTCATATTTTCGAGCCATTTTGTATGGGGCGTTTTTCAGGGATCCGCGGCAGCGCCGCAAATCTGACTCTTTAAATCCCAGTAGCTCCGAAAGTAATGATCGCAGATACCCTATTCCTTTTACAAAATTGCTTTACTATTAGTATACTCTTAATTTATATACAATTTAAAAAACTGTCATCATCCCTATTTATTTAACTAAAAACTTTTATTATTTTGTAATAAGACTTTATATGTTATGTGGACAAATTATATTCTAGTCGCTCTTACGTTTGTATGATACTTTCACTAAGTAATATGAGACATATTGATAACACTAACTAATACATAGTCTAGCAGCTAGACAATGGTACAGCTTCTCAAAGTGTTGAGTCTATCAGGGTGGTAGTAGCGTACCTAGAGAAAAGGGTATTGACAGACAGAAAGACAAACAAACAGGCTATATAGGATAACTAAGTGATCATAATGATGATGATTGAATGATGAGTGAACTTATGGAACCCTAAAATAGAGCGCAATATAATAGCACAAAGTTTTAGTTTAGTCTAAAAAAATATTTACATATATCTGTAGTGGAGTCTATTACGTTCTGTTAGATGATACTAATTAAATGCCTCGTTGGTTCAGTGGTTAGCGTGTCATCGTATCACAAAGTCCTAAGTTCGAGTCCTCGGTCGGGCTATGAAATACTGAGCTACAAGTAAGCCAGTAAAAATTTTCAGTTTATTGGATAATTGGTGTTGTTACACTGCCATGCCATGTCCCGGTCATTATATTAATATTTTATAATGAGCATCAAAAAGCCGAACATTCTCACTCCAAGACCACCAACCCGCGTTGGTACGGAGTGGTGAATCTGAGCTCCATATCCCTTCTCCTGTAAGGAGGTACACCTGACCTTCTAGTGGGCCGTTTACAGATATTGTCAACCAATCAACCAATCAACAAATAACAAGAGCCCTAAGTAAAGAGTCAGCAAAGTGTTTAATGGAATCCTCATGAACACGAAAAACTCCAATATTTCATATGATTTATTCTTTACTAGAACTTTTAAACAATGCTACGTCTCCCCTAACATTTTCCAGTCTAAAATATACCTTATAGAATACAAAATAGAGCACAATTTAGTTTTATTCCAACCGGGCGTACGTATGCCCGGAGCAATACATCTATACTAATATAATAAAGCTGTAGAGTTTGTTTGTTTGATTGAACGTGCTAATCTCAGGAACTACTGGTCCGATTTGAATAATTCTTTCAGTGTGAGATAGCCCATTTATCGAGGAAGGTATAGGCTATATATTATCCCCATAATCCTACGGAACCGCGCGGGTGAAACCGCGCAGCGTCAGCTAGTCGCTATATGTATAATATCGATTATCGGACGCAGTGCGTCCCATGAGCAATTCAGTGGTATAGAGGAAAAGAAAATTGTGGTAAGTAGACAAAGAAAGATTGGGAACCGCTGTTACTCTGCCGTCACGCCCGATGGCAAGCGGTGATACAATCTACGATGGAAAACGCAGAACGTACTTATCTAGAAGGTACCTATTCATTTGTACCAACTGTGATGGACCTGCCAATGCATAGTTTTAAGCAATGTGTTAAAAAACATTTACTTAGTCGAGGTGACTACACCATTGATCCTTAATGTAAAAAATGCTTGGAGGCCGTTGGATCAGCTTCCACTTTCACACAGGAAGTAAAACTATACGAAATTGTAATGTTGACATCAATTGTAAATTATAACCATTCGCTGCCCGCGAGTATTTTATAGAAAAGCCTGTCTGCGTTGAAGAAGCCATTTAAAAAATCTTTATATTCCTCTATCGCGCGGAGCATGATACTGTGCTCGCCTATTGCCCTTAGTTTATTTTATATTTTTTTACATGTCACGATACGATGGGCGACCGGTCGTTCATTTAGGAGTTAAGTGGATACTATTGTATGATATTATACCAACCACTGGCTGGTTCACTAATTTTGACTTATGCTAGTTGACATAAACGAATTTGAGATGCTATATCAATTGTGGTGCCTACCATACAGTAGGTAGATAACATTTCTCAGCTGATTTGATGCTTATTAAATTAATTAAATTAGGTGCTTAATAAAGACCAAATTAGTGAATAGGCCACCTGCACCTGCAGTTCGTCATTAACTTCGTTATATAGCACTAGCAGACGCTCGCGACTTCATCCGCGTGAAATTTAGTTTTTCACAAATCCCTCGGGAACCATGGACTTTTCCGGGATGTAAAAGTAACTTATGTGTTAAACCAGAGTAATATCTATTTCCATTCCAAATTTCAACTAAATCGGTTTAGTCGTTTCGGCGTTTAAGAGTAACAAGAGTAACTCTAAAAATGAAGGACTTTCCATACAAACTTTAAACCCCTATTTCACCCCCTTCTATTTTTATTTTAGGGTCAAAAAGTACCCTATGTTTTGCTCTAAAGTCCCATTTACGATTATAGCAAAATTCATCTTGATCAGTTTAACCGTTTAGCCGTGAAATGGTAACAGACAGACAGACAGAATTACTTTCGCATTTATAATATTAGTATAGATTAATTACTTACTCTATACGACAGGTCTCATTTATAAAATAGGGATTTGATTGTTAGAAACACAGAGTAACCAGAGTGAGTCTTTACAGGCAACGTACCAAAGCCGGTGAAACCCATTAAAAAAAACCAAACGTCACGCGTCTCTTTGACAACCGCATATACAAACTTTTTTTTATTTGTATTTCAAAATTTAACACTAACAACAATTACGTAAATTAATGCAATAATCAATAATTACCGATGACAAAATACTCCATCTTGTTTCTTTAGCTTTAAAAAACAGTTTTTATAGTATTTAAAAACATAAGACGTCATTTTTTTTGACTAATATTGAAAATTACTGATGCGACGGTTCGTGTCGTAATGACTTGAAAATGTATAACTTTTTGAATTTTGTATTTGGGGCTACGACACCGTCGTGTTCGGGACGCTCCATCTGTATATTATTGATTACCTAATCTGTGAGCATACCATAAACTTCCCCAATCCACTAAACTGATAGTTTCCTGTTTTAGTAAACCCAGAACGCAGGGCCTGTATTATCTGTAGCTGGAGTTCTAATCACTAAATGACTAAAGCAACGAGGCAGCTTAACCTTTGACCTACTTGTTTTAATTATAAAATTCCACGTTTTTGTTGACCAAAATCTATATATCCGATTACAAAACATAAAAATATAGTATTTATTTGTCCTCATTAAAAGTCATAGAAATGGGACATAAAATTAAAATTTATAGCGCGGCTCGCGAGATTGCGTAAAGTGTAGGTTTTTTTTTTAAATTTGAACATGAGAGCATAGACAAAATAAAAAAATAAAAAATAACAGACAAAATTATACGTACAACATTTATTTTTAAGATTATTAAGCTATTTATATAGGTAAGGTTGCCTGGTAGAGATCGATAATAAGCTTTAAGGCTGCCATTTGTATTACTTCTTTTTATGTTTCTGTTTCGTTTGTTTTCTAAATAGTGCGGTGTGCAAATAAAGAGTATCAAATAAATAAATAAAAAATAAAATAGTGAAGAAAATAAAAAAAAACATCTTTAACGATTAATTAGTAACCGCACACGGCATAATTATCTTAAAATGATGGGCAGTCAGTTGTATGTAGAAACTCGTTCGCAGCGGTTGCGGCGATGCTATATTGAATGTGAATCAACTTAAAAGTGAACGAACCTTACCAAAAAAAAAGAACTTTTTATTTTTTCACGTGCATTAGTGTTATATTGTTTATGCTTAGAGACCGTATTTTTGCAGTTTTACCGGTTTTGAGGTGTCATTAAGTGTTGTGTAATATTATACCGGTTTTCTTAGGTGAGTGCATTTTAATATGCAGGTTGCAAAAACGCTCCATTAAAATAAATTTTAATGTATTTGTATGAATAATCTTTGCGTTTTATAATAATTATGCGTTTTATATTGATTATAAAGGCTCGCTCGCATTGGTACCAGCATTTGCTTTTCGGTTTCGGTCCATTAGCTGAAATCTTAGACATAATTTAATATTAAAAACGCTCCATTAAAATAAATTTAACGTATTTTTTAGGAATAATCTTTGCGTTTTATAATAATTATCCGTTTTATATTGATTATAAAAGCTCGCTCGCATTGGTACCAGCATTTGCTTTCCGGTTTCGGTCCATTATCGGAAATCTTAGACATGATTTAATATTTCAATGATTTTTATTTGTTGCGATGTAGCTTATATGTGTTTATAAATATAAAAATGTGTTTTTATTTTCAAATGCCATGCAATAAATGCTAATGTGAGATAGCTTTTACGAGTATGTGTTGAGACTATATATCTATCGCATATTTATTTTATGCTGATGCACTTCCAATGATAATTTTATACTATAGATCGGTTACGTCCCTACAAAATCACCGCAAAAAGTGATCCTAATTTAGCGCTGAGCGCACACATACATAATTTTGTCTTTAATTCCATTAAATATTTATGTATATATAGTTTTTACAATTCCTGAACACACAACTGGACATTGTAGATGATAGTTAATTATTACTCGTATTTTTTTAAATAACATTCATTGTTTAATAAGCGACTAAATGAAATTAAGTCACTTTTCCACATAAGTCCGCCTCAGTTTTGATGCGCTAGTCCCATGGCTTTTACGAGTAAGTACCTATGTAGTGAGACGATATCCGATCGCATATTTTTTTATATTGATGCACTTGCCTCATAACTTGCAATGGAAAGTTCCGGGTTCGATTCCCTTGTTGAATTGCATTTACCATTGATAGCTTGATAAATCAAGCGGTGAAGCAGTATCGTCAAAAGAATCTTTGCGATTAGGTTTTGTAATGTGTAAAAGAAGAGACCAAGATAGGTACTATACTATAGTTTATAATCTTATTATATTCCAACGATAGATAAAACAATACCAGCTATCACTAGTCTCAACAAAAAGGAATGGTGAAGAAAAAACATCGTGAGGAAACTTGACTTGAATTTTTTTAATTATCTACGTGTGTGAAGTCTGCCGCATCCGCATTAGGCCAATGTGGTGAACCAAGGCATAAGCCCTTTCTGTATGAGAGGAGACTCGTGCTCAATAGTGAGCCGAATATGGGTGATGATGAACTACGCTAATTAACCACCTCACTGAAAAAGTGGTACCATTTTAACCAAGTTTACTTGGAGTGTGAAACTGAAAGAGCGGCAGTATTGACGGCCTTGGTGCGCGGTGGATTTACAAGACGGAGGTACTGGGTTCGATCCCCGGCTGGACAGATTGAGTTTTTCTTAATTGGTCCAGGTCTGGCTGGATGATGCAATCTAAGATGGATGGCCTTTCGGTTTCTGCACGACGTTGTACCGGAACGCTAAATCGCTTGGCGGTACGACTTTGTCGGTAGGGTGGTAACTAGCCACGGCTGGAGCCTACCACCAGCCAGACCTGGACCAATTAGGATGCATGATAGCCCAGTGGATATGACATCTGCCTCGGATGCCGGACGGTGTGGGTTCGAATCGGGCATTCACCTCCAACTTTTCAGTTGTGTGCATTTTAAGAAATTAAATATCACGTGTCTCAAACGGTGAAGGTGAGGTGACCTGCATACTAGAGAATATTCTTAATTCTCTGTGTGTGTGAAGTCTGCCAATCCGCATTGGGCCAGCGTGGTGGACTATTGGCCTAACCCCTCTCATTCTGAGAGGATACTCGAGCTTAGCAGTGAGCCGAATATGGGTTGATAACGAACGATAGAATATACCAGTGACGGACGTAAAGACAGACAGATCATTAACACGAAGATAAAAGCTCTAGTATTCTCTAACAAAATCATATTTTAAACCGGTTCACTATTTAATTTATTGCTTAATAAAATGAAGTAGTACATACAAAATTAATTTATTCACTGATTCATTGATTGGACCTCAATTAGCAGTTAATTAATAGTGTTGTCTTTATTTATCGCATTGCATTTTGTGAACCAGATGTTACGGTTAGAGTGTGCTCTGTAATTTTTATAAATACGAGTATCTAGTGGCTAACTCGATAGTTCTACCAATATACATTTACTAGCTGACGCCGCGCGGTTTCACCCGTTTGGTTCCAATTCCCGTAGGAATACGGGGATAATATATAACCTATAGCCTTCCTCGATAAGTGGGCTATCTAACACTGAAAGAATTTTTCAAATCGGACCAGTAGTTCCTGAGATTAGCGCGTTCAATCAAACAAACAAACAAACTCTTCAGCTTTATAATAGTATAGAAGATATAGATTTCATATAAAAATATTTGTGATTAAAAAATGGGGGTAGGAATTTCAAAAATTTTTTCTCCTACCTACCTTTTCTCATACCTAACAATAAAAAAAACTTTTAAAACAACCGAGCCTTACCGAAGGACTCCATCGCCTGCATGTGGAAACATGTAATTTCGCACGCAAAGTTCAAGTGTCCAGTTATAGAAAACAGCGATTTAACGTTCCGGTACGATGTCGTGTGTAAACCAATAGGCGTGTTTTTTTTTTATTCTTTACAAGTTAGCCCTTGACTACAATCTCACCTGATGGTAAGTGATGATGCAGTCTAAGATGGAAGCGGGCTAACTTGTTAGGAGGAGGATGAAAATCCACACCCCTTTCGGTTTCTACACAGCATCGTACCGGAACGCTAAATCGCTTGGCGGTACGTCTTTGCCGGTAGGGTGGTAACTAGCCACGGCCGAAGCCTCCCACCAGCCAGACCTGGACAAATTAAGAAAATCTCAATCTGCTCAGCCGGGAATCGAACCCAGGACCTCCGTCTTGTAAATCCACCGCGCATACCACTGCGCCACGGAGGCCGTCAAAATATCTTCTATCCAACTCCTAAACAAGTTAGCCCACTTACAAGTTAGTCACTTAGCATCAATTGAGATTGTAGTCAAGGGTTAATTTAAAAACTTTACATCACCTAATTAAAGGAATGGTGGAATGATAACTGAAAATGGAATATCTATTATTATTATTATTAAATTATTTATTAATTTTTATAGCCCATCACATTTTCGGGCAAATGCCTCCTCTAAACCTTTCACAGTTTCATAATCTGACGTCACTCTAAATCCAATATGGCGGACTAAGTTTTTTATGCATCCCTACAATATAATGTGAATAGCTTCATATAAATTATACAGCCTCGGCCATTTTGACGGCCTCCGTGGCGCAGTGGTATGCGCGGTGGATTTACAAAACGGAGGTCCTGGGTTCGATCCCTAGCTGGGCAGATTCAGATTTTCTTAATTGGTCCAGCTGGTGGGAGGCTTCGGCTGTGGCTAGTTACCACCCTACCGGCAAAGACGTACCGCCAAGCGATTTAGCGTTCCGGTACGATGTCGTGTAGAAACCGAAAGGAGTGTGGATTTTCATCCTCCTCCTAACAAGTTAGCCCGCTTCCATCTTAGACTGCATCATCACTTACCATCAGGTGAGATTGTAGTCAAGGGCTAACTTGTCAAGAATAAAAAAAAAAACAGCCACTAGCCCTTCCGGGAGTATTACCGGTCCGGCAAATCTCTGGTATGCAGGTTTTCTCACGATGATTTCCTTCAATGTTGTTCAATGTTCCTTGTGATATTTACGTTCTTAAAATGCACACAACTGAAAACTTTTGTATTCACTATTTATTTAATGCTAACGGATCAAAATTGAGATTATCTTAGGTAAAAAAGGCATGCCTACTGACAACCCATCGTGGATAATGGATATTCTAAATCAGGTAGATGACATTTCCCAGTTCCCGGAATACGAAAAATCGTGAGGTTATTTCATTTGATGTTTATTCTAATAAGTAGGTTAGGTAGGTTGTTAATAGAATAGATTAGTAAATAGACCAGCAGATCGGAACACAATAATGCTGTTTGACAGCGATAATAATACAGGCGGTCAAAGCCGTAAAAAAAAATAATAGGCTCTATGTATGTAACGATAATTTTTTATCTTGACCCTAATCTGGTTATGGTTTTTTTCCGAGATGAGTACCACAGCCTATGGGCAAGGTACCGTCGTGTGAAGGTTTTTTATTGCCGCCCATTTATTAGTGTCATAAAAAACTTATTAATCCATAGTAGATACAATCTATCATTATTTAATTATCAATCGAGCCGTAGTTGTAATTTGTAAACAGGCATTTCAAGCATTTTAATTGCCTTGAAGAATATTTCATAATATTTACTAATCTTCACACGGCACTCTAGTTAAATCATTTCGATGACATTAGTTAGGGCCTTAAAAAAGTGTGTCAAGCGATTGTGGCTTATATTGCTTTCGGATTAAGGGTCATCGTTGTTTGATGAATATATGGTAATGTGATACTTGGTAGGAAACTCTACCTCGTACCGGCCTCGTCTTACCGCAATATAAGTAACGCTTTGTGTTCTACTAGACAGTAGACTTGTCTATAACAATAAACATAACTGATAGTACACAAGTGTCTAAAAAACAGTACAATGTTAATTAAATTGTTCATTGGCTACTTAATGGCTTTATTTTTTGAGACACGAATACTCAATTTTGATTTTTAAATATTTTTTTGACAATACGAGCTGAAAACGCTGTCGGCCAGGATGGTTTATATTTTCACTGTTTCATGACGTTACGTAAATGCTAAACCTTAACCAAACGGAGTATTAGTCAAAATTATTAGTTAAAAAACCTTTAGTTTGGCGTTTATTCCTTTAGTGACAGCAATTAACGTCGTGAAGTCACAAAATGGGCGACAGCATTTTATATGTTTGGAAAAAAATATTAAACAACACACACAATGACACAATTTTTAAATTAAGTTTTCTATGAAATCCTCAATTTTTATTTATTGATATCGATATATTTCGGACCCTTATTCCATGTACTACACGAAATTAATATTGTCTATAGGTATTAAATCTGCATACCAAAGAATTTTCTTAATTCTTTGCGTGTGTGAAGTCTGCCAATCCGCATTGAAGGGGGCTGGTGGCCTAACCCCTCTCATTCTGAGACGGGAGTCGAACTCAGCAGTGAGCCAAATACGGGTTGATAATGATGATAATGATAATTAAATTTGATATAAGTCAACTACCTTGTTAACTCATTAAACATGGATAGTTTAAAAATCACATTATTATTAGGCGAAAGTTTGTGTCTATGCAAGTGTGTATGTTTGTACCTCCTTTGCGATGCGGTTACTGAATCGTTGATTAACACTACTTTTCATCCCGGAAAAATCCATGGTTCTCATTACCCGTGGGATTTTCGAAAAACTGAATTCCACTCGAACGAAATCGCAGGCGTCCGCTAGTTTTATATCATCGCCTACAAACAAAACTACACTTCACAAGGCATGCTCGCTAGGCCTTTGTAGTTATAGCCGGTGCCCCGGTGGTTTTCCATTCAACTTATTACGTCGGCCATTCGACAAGGTAACGAAAACCTCAATAGTTATACCTTGTTGCTACGCTAATAGCAGTGTGGTCGTGGTCAAGACACTATGTAGGTATATGCCACTGTAAAATTGTAAATACCGTTAGATTATAATGTATCTGAACTGTCGATAGATTGTGAACCGCAACATACTGCTTACAATTTAACGTATTACTATTCGCTAGATTGTAGGGAATTTTATTATTATTTTTTATTTGTACGTTTACAAATAATAGCCACTCGGACTATTTACAGTCATTCAGTTGTTCTTTCCCACTTTCACCCCACACAACTTTTAAACGGTTCAACCGATTTTCATCAAACACGTCCAAAAACTCTCGCCCGTAAGTCACCTTTAATACAAAAAAAAACTAAATTGAAATCGCTTTATCCGTTCGAGAGCCACAGACAGGCACGTCAAACTTATAACATCCCTTTTTGCGTTGCGTTCTGTACTTTCCTCTGGTGCGGTACGAGGTTTTTTGACCTCGTACTAAAACTTTATGTGGTGTAGTACGAGGTCCCATTGACCTCGTAACTCTTGAAGACGCTAGATGTACGAGGTCAATTGACCTCGTACCGCAGCGAACGTGTTAAAAAGACTGAACTGTAGTGTTTGTTCATAGTGCGGTCTTTAAACTCTTTGGCTGGGAGGCTATGGCCGTGGCTAGTTACCACCCTACCGGTAAAGACGTACTGCCAAGCGATTTAGCGTTCCGGTACGATGTCGTGTAGTACCCGAAAGGTGTGTGGATTTTCGTCCTCCTACTAACAAGTTAGCCCGCTCCCATCTTGGACTGCAGCATCACTTACCACCAGGTGAGATTGTAGTCAAAGGTTAACATGTAAAGAATAATAAAAAAAAAACTCAGCCTACAAGTGTACTCCAGCACATGCAATGGGTAACTCAATACATACACGAGGTAAATGACACGGGTTAGCCTTTGATTAGAAATACTTACGGGTGTCCAATGACATCCACTTTTATTTATTCACACGTCTTTTATGGCTTCAGCGTTATATCCGGATCATATTGATTCCTTCCCTATGTAACGAACGGGCTTGAAATGACATCCACTTTTTTATTTATTTGTTCATGCACTAGGAGACGCTACTAGGAGCTTCGGGCTTTAAATTACTGAGCTTTTTTCTTCCAAGAAATTTTCTTTTTTTTAATATGACCAAAATTCCCATTCCCCTCCAACTAGTCGGGAAAGACTGTGTTAGGAATGGGTACGACAATAGACCAACGGGGCGGGAAGCGAACCACCACCCCTCGGTGATGAGTCCGACCGCTCTTACACTTAGCTATTGAGGCTTAAATAGCTAAATTAAACAGCTAAAACTAATTTCTTAGTTAAGAAGTCCGTACTTCGAATAATACGTTACACCGTCGGTCCCGGTCATTGTTAACTTTAAAATCTATTCATTAAAGAATAAAACATTATCACCCCTAAGTGGAGGAACGTGGAGGGTCTAAATTCTATATCCTATCCTACAGGATCAGGAGGGGAATGCAGCTGGCCTATTCACTAATTTGGTCTTTATTAACAACAAAGACCTACCGACAAAGACGTACCGCCAAGTGATTTAGCGTTCCGGTATGATGTCGTGCAGAAACCGAGAGGGGTGTGGATTTTCTCTTAACAAGTTAGCCCGCTTCCATCTTAGATTGCATCATCACTTACCATCAGGTGAGATTGTAGTCAAGGGCTAACTTGTAAAGAATAAAGTAAAAAATAAAAACCTTATTAAAATAAACATCAAATCAAATAACCACTGTATGTTTCATATTCGGTAGCTTAAGCCCATTGTTAACAAAGATTACAATGTCAACTGGGCAAAGTCATCTATACCTGCTCTGCATCTATATCCACTAGAATTGTCTGTAGGCACCGGTTGACTTTTTTTACCTGTAATCTCACTTTTGATTACTTAAATCTTAGATTGCATCATCACTTACCATCAGTTAGAAAGAAAATAAAAATAAAAGAAAATAAATAAAAAGAATATTAGATCACGTGACTTAATTATTACTAACAATAGATAGTTGGTAAATCTATATCTATACTAATATATAAAGCTGAAGAGTTTGTTTGTTTGTTTGACTGTACGCACTAATCTCAGGAACTATTGGTCCGATTTGAAAAATCTTTCAGTGTTAGTATCGTATATATGTCCACTTACATACGTCAAAGTTAGTGAAATGGGTTGATATTGATTTAATTTGATAGCACATAATTATGCTTATTAAACTCCTCGGGCTGTGTAACTATAACTAATACGATTTCGTCGTTATTTACTTCATTAAACTTTTTTACATATAATTACATACCTCCATATGGAATGCACCATAAAACAGCCACACCCCACTCTTTCCCAACATTAAACACAGCCTTATTTAAATATAATTAGGTAACGTAATTAGCATATCCCGTAAATAAACAAAATTAACGAGCCACTTTATAGTAATAAATGTTATTGTGACTTATATTATTACTTGATAATTAAGTAATATAGTATACGCAAAATAAAAAATAAAAAAGATAAATGGAATTTATTTTAATGTTTTAAAAATATGATAAAAACTTATATGATAAATCACAACAACGATGCCCACAAAAACTCAACAACATTATTGTTAAAATATTATGGGTGCGTTTTATGAAGATGCGTGCGATAGTCAGACGTATCGTATTTTATGAAGAACTAGTAAAACATCACGGTTTCGCCCGCGTAGTCCCCATTCCCGTAGGAATACGGGAATAAAATGTAACCTATGTTCATCAGGGATAATATAGGATTCTAATGGTGAAAGAAATTTCGAAATCGGTCTAATAGTTAATTAGTTTAATTTTCATTTTCAGTCGTTACATACCAATCTTACCTCTTCATAATATGTACGAGTAGCCCATGCTCCTGCCATAGATACGTACAGTAGCCAATTGCCTAATTATGAAGTTTGGACCGTAGTTACTTTGGAAGGTAGCAGATTTTAAGGGTCCAGATCCTCCATTATCCAAGAATAAGACGGCACATCATGAGTAATCACGTTTTCAGTCGCCAGACCCTTAGTTCCGGAAGAGACTTAAAGTTTATCCAAAGCCCCAACCCGCATTAGTGCATCATTGTCGATACTAATATTATAAAGTGGAAAAATTTGATGGTTTGTTGGCATTGAATAGGCTCTGAAACTAATGATCAGATTTGAAAAATTCTTTCACTGGTGTGAAGCTACGCTATCCCTAAGTGCTATAATTTATTTTATTCCCACATTCTTACGAGAACGCGAACCACGCGGATGAAAACACTGCTAGTCATAATGCAATAGCATAGCAATCCTAATGTTAATTAATACAATTATATTAAATTAATTCTAATGTTAGGACAGGTAGAATAGGTAGACGAAGACTTAGCACAGTAAAGTAAACTTGTATAATAGATCGCTGACTTGTCATATAAATAATGTTAGCAATCCTCTAATTTAATGGTCATTAAACCTAGATATTTCATCATTAAATGTAATCTGTGGACAGTTGGCTAGGCCAATCAGGTACGTGGCAAAGTTCCGGTTGGCGAATTCGCTAACGATTGGCGCGCGTTGGCCAGCCCACTTCCGTTGCGAATTTTCACACACTATTATCCTCAGTAGCTAAAAATAGAGCCACTAATATAGATAAATTATATTTTATTTATTTTTGTTGAAGGCCAATGTTATAAATAAACGTAATACTTTATACATAATATAGTTTGCTATCTGCTTTGCCCGTAACTAATTTCGTGAAACTTTCTTTAATGACTAAAAAAGTTTTCCAAGAAAATCCAATCGCCAAATTAAATAAAAACTTATCTGGTGCTACTAGTCGTTTTTTTTAGATTTATTGAGGAAAATTAAAGACTGATGAAATTGTTTTTCTATTCCTTGGAAGGATAAAATAAATGGAAATAAACAGGATATAAAATGTATTTCTTAAAAAAAAATATTTCCACGGAGGCGTGTATTGTCTGACTAGCTGACGCCACGCGGTTTCACCCGCGTGGTTCTCGTTCCCGTAGGAGTACGGGGATAATATAACTGGGCTATCTAACACTGAAAGAATTTTTCACATCGGACCAGTAGTTCCCGAGATTAGCGCGTTCAATCAAACAAACAAACAAACTATTCAGCTTTACATAGTATAGAGTAAAGATAGTGTTTTATAACTCTTTTATACTTATATGTATAAATAGATAGCTTAGGTTAACAAATTAAATGAACTCTAAATGATTTCAATGAGCAATATAACAGGTTTTTCTCATTTTCATAATTATAATAAATATTAGATGCAAATTTTGCACTGAGATGAACACACGCAAGATGAGTAGGAAGTGGTAAAATTAATTATTCATAGAGATGAATGAGATTCCTTGATTCGCCTATTGTTCCATGTACATATATATTATTAGAATAAATGAACATAATTTAATAAATATATTAAACTAGCTGACAACCGCGACTTTTTTCGTGTAAAATTCTGTTTTTTACAAATTCTGTGAGAGCCATGGATTTTTTCGGGTTAAAAAGTAGCCTTTGCTTAGCTTGGTTCAATTGGTTCAGTGGTTTAGTTTACCTGAAAGGTAACAGACAGACCGACAGACTTTTGATTTTTTGAATTTCGAATTTTGGAGACTCGAGCTCAGCAGTGAGCCGAATATGGGTTGATAATGATGATGATGGTTTTCACTCCATATCACATGACTTGTTTCGACTCTTTTGCTTAATTAATGAACTATTTAATAATTTAATAATAATATAAATTATTTATTTAAACACGAACCCGAATTGATAGCACCATGGTCAATTAATTACGACAAGGAATTCATAAACATAAACTTAATATATGCACCCAAACACACACATCAATTAATTACGACAAGGAATTCATAAACATAAACTTAATGTATGCACCCAAAAGAATCTCACACATCTGCTATTGTTAATTAACTGGTATATTAATACAAAATATTTTGTTTGTAAACGAAACTTCTACAATCAATTTTATTGAGTCAGGTGTTTTGTTACTATGGGCAATATTTTACATGTCATCAACATAATTTGTTCTTTAATATGCACACTATACACATACCAGAAACGGTGGAAAGCTGAGGTGGGTCTGTGGTTATCTATTTGTTTTGACAACAGGTGGTAAATAAATAAAAGAATGATAATGATACTTTTGAATCTAGATTCAAGATTTAGATTTTCCAGGTTCCCCAAAATTTTAGAAATACTCAAAAATTATAGAGTAAATTCCGCGTATTTTGCTCTATTGGCAGTATTTCTATAATTTTCTGTAAACACGCTATTTAGTTACTTTGCTTTTGATACAACTTACTCGTACTCGTAGTTCAAAAACTTTTTTATTTTAAATTTGACACTAATAATTATATAATTATGCTAAGGGGTGAAAAATAACATCGTATGATTGACTGATCTTTGTAAAGGTGGTGCCCAAGTAAATGATAATGTTTATTAAAATTTTTTGAGAGAGGCACCGCCTTCAAAACTATCAGGTGGGATCAGGTTAATTGTGTAACTTGATCGGATCCGTTTGACAGCTCCATTTTATGAAATATACGTCAAATAAATGTCAAATTCCTCAATCCATTATATTTTCTTGATTAAGCTACTTTGATTGACTAAAATGCTAAAGTAGGCCTTAGATTCGTCAGGTTTTGACGGTGAATATAACAATATGTTATTACATATGTATTCTTCATACTGATCATTCGTGAAATATCTTTAAAATTGACACAATATTTACCAAAGTATTTACGCTTAATTTATTTAAATAAATAAATAAACACAAAATTATTTGTTTGTTTGCAGTACCAAATGACGTAACCCTACAATGAAGGAGTCGGATCTGAAGATACCCACACGCAATGTCCTCACGGGAGCCGTGGTCAACTGGGAGGACGACGAGCTGGCGGGCCTGGGGGACACTCCCGAGAACCTCACCCTGGCCTGGAAGGACCTCTCCGTGTACAGGAAGAAGAAATACCAGACCAGTATATGGAGGTCACCGACTTATGAGGAGGTGAAGGTTCTACATGGAGGTAAGCCCCATATTGCGTTACAAGTTATAGTGGATTAAACACAAGGGTATTATTTACAAGAACTCCATAGGACTTCGTTCGCGTGGACTTTTATACTATCCATAAATCTTTCTACGCCTATAATATTATTAGATGGAGAAGAAAATCGATGTACACATGTGAATGAATAAAATAGTAGTGTCTGTACATTGAATAAACTGTCAGCATGAGTCGATTTCCCAGACCATTAAAATTTTCAGGTTTTAGGGGTATAGGGATTTTAGGGGGTATTATTATATGACCATCTTTATTAGCCAGTGAAAAATTATTTTGAAGTCGGCAGAGCATGTCATTGTCCGGGGAAGTACTATCGCCATCCTTGGGTATATCTGCTTTACTCCGGTCTATTATCCACCTAATTTAATTAAACTCAAATCCATGTCAACCGCATTTTTCTTATTCCGAATAGTTGTTAACGAAAATCACAATAACAAATTGTGGTTTATTTTATTGTCGTACCCACTCCTAATTTTACAGTTTTCCCGACTATTTGGTCACATTTAAAAAATATAACAATCATTAAAAAAAATATAGTGAATACGAAATCACGTGGCTCAAAAATCACTGACAGTAGCTAGTTGATTATTTTCGTGTAAATCCACTGTAAATCCACATCCACAAAGTTAGAGAAAAGGCCTGCTGAAGGGTGTGATAGCCGGTGTATTGAGGACTCAGGTTGAAGTACTTATTATAGGTGGTGATTTTCCACTTACCGTCAGGTGGGCTATCTGCGCGGTCAGCCAATCAATACATAGAAATAAAATTGTAGTATCTGTCAGTGATTTCAAGATTTCAACAGTCCCAGGATGGTTCCGGATTTATCGTCCGCAATGTTGTAAAAGTCGAAAGTGTACCGAGCAGGGTAGCGTTCCTTATCCTCCGAATTAAACGGTATTCGTTGAAGGTTAAACAGGTTTACGCACCGACCTCGATACATCCTGGCGAGAAGGTAGAGATATTTTATGAGAATATTTCAACGGCCATACATGTATCAAACTCCTATTACCGATACATAGAAATAAAATTGTAGTGTCTGTCTGTGTTTTTTCAATTGTTTTTAGTTATTTACCAGCAACACAAACGACAGACACAAGCGAGCTTTTTAAATTTATTGTCTGTAAGTCTGTCTGTTTGTCTTGTCCGGGCTAATATTTGGAACCATTTTAATAGAACTTTCACTGGAAGTTAAAGAGGTTATCAAACAACATTTAGGCTACTTTTTATCCCGAAAAAATCCATGGCTCCCGTAGAATTTGTGAAAAACTAATTAAACGTGGACAAAGTCGTGGTCGTCTACTAGCTATTTTATAAAAAAAGAAAATCTAGGAAAATCAGTGCCAGCCTTTGAAAAATATCTAACTAAAAACTTCTCTTTTGAACATCGGTTAAAAGTAAAACGATTGCATAAGATTAAGTAATTTCGGATAAGATAACATGAAACTTGTTTACAACGTAGGTAGGTGGTACAATAAATTATACGCATACTAAGTTATGTTAATCTCACTACCTATTTGTATTCATCATAAAATCATCCTGAACGTGCAACTTGGTTGCCTTGGGAAAACGCCATGGATAAAAAACGGTTTCTTGAAAGCAATTTTATAGGCTTAATTACGGAACAAAATATTTTGCATACCACTATTTGATTTGACTCATAAAACACTTTACTCGT
Organism: Bicyclus anynana; assembly: GCF_947172395.1. Lineage (NCBI taxonomy): Eukaryota > Metazoa > Arthropoda > Insecta > Lepidoptera > Nymphalidae > Bicyclus > Bicyclus anynana. The sequence goes on from NC_069083.1 coordinate 3,093,327, forward strand.
TTAATGACAAAATAAAGCTATAAAAACTATACAGGGTGCTCGGGAGTATTTCCCAGAACTTCAAGGTGTTGACAAGTACACAATAGTAGCCGAACTGCATAACATTTTTTAACTAAAGAGTAATTCAAATACAGAGTAATTCAAATAACTCCGACTATCCATGTAATCGTAGTGGTAAGACTGTCGACATCGACGAGATATTGCAACTGGCAGTCCGCAGTTCACTAGTAAGCTACTTCATGATATTTATCAAGGAACAAGTTTGCGATATACGAGTGAGGGACACAAGAAGATCTATTTGCAAAATAATTGTTTTTTACTCCCAAACTATTCATGTTCCTTAGACATGTTTAATTAATTTTCCTTAGAGAATATAACCCTAGAGTTAAGGGATATACTCCCGAGCACCCTGTATATATACTATATATAGTTTTCATACTTTGGTGAAATATATAACTATACCCAGGCCGTACCAATATACGACTAAAATGGAGTGGAATAGATAAAAAGTAAAACCGGCCAAGTGCGTGTCCTGCCACGCAAATTAAATGAGACCTTAAGCCGTTTTATTGCAATAATACCCATATCGATACACATTATCACTATCACGGGATAGACAAGAAAAAAATCGCCTAACTTTACATGTAGGGAAGAAAACCCAAAAAAATATTCATTTAAAATTTTCTTGTTTTAAATAAATCATTAATAGACCTAATTAATCTTAAATATATACGAGTCACTCATCACGAAATCATTTGACGGCCTCCGTGGCGCAGTGGTGTGCGCGATGGATTTACAAGACGGAGGTCCCGGGTTCGATCCCCGGCTGGGCTGATTAAAGTTTTCTTAATTGGTCCAGGTCTGGCTGGTAGGAGGCTTCGGCCGTGGCTAGTTACCACCCTACCGACAGAGACGTACCGCCAAGCGATTTAGCGTTCCGGTACGATGTCATGTAGAAACCGAAAGGAGTGTGGTTTTTCATACTACTCCTAACAAGTTACATCATCACTTACCATCGGGCGGAGATTGTAGTCAAGGGATAAGTTGTAAAGATTAAAAAAAAGAATAATCTCGAAAACCGTTAGATGTAAAATGCGGACACACTCAAGCATATTTTTAAGATTTACTTAATTTACTTAAGAGATAATCAAAAGCTTTAAGTGGAGACTTAATCAGATGTTAATGATCTTTTTTATTTCCAGTGAGCGGCGTGGTGTCGTCTGGCAACTTGGTGGCTCTAATGGGTTCAAGGTGAGAAAACTATGTCTGTTTCCACAGACAGAGGTCAAATAGTTTTGTTACCTACTAATAGAGAGACGTGATAGCCCAGTGGATATGACCTCTACCTTCGATTCCGGAGGGTGTGGGTTCGAATCCCGTCTGGACCTCCAACATTTCAGTTGTGTGCATTTTAAGAAATTAAATATGACGTGTCTCAAACGGTGAAGGAAAAACTTCGTGAGGAAACCGGCGTACCAAAAAATTTTATTAGTTGTCTACGTGTGTGAAGTCTGCCAATCCGCATTGGGCCAGAGTGGTAGACTATTGGCCTAACCCCTCTCATTCTGAGAGGAGACTTGAGCTCAGAAGTGAGCCGAATATGGGTTGATAATGATGAATATGGGTTGATGAAACGTGGGCAGACCACAGAAGCGATGGTCAGATGACATAATCTCGATAGCAGGGAAAAACTGGATTAAAATAGCGCAGGAAAGAGATGAATGGAAGAAATTGGAGGAGGCCTATACCCTATCAAAGGGATTCCTATAATAATAAAAAAATTAAAATTAACACAATAATTAATGAACATTATTTAGTATTTCTAACATAGGTTAAGTAAAAACTAGAGAATATATTGTAATTAGGTTTAAGGTTTATGGAAAATAAAGAGGCTTTATTATTATTATAATGATGATCCTACTAATATTATAAACGCGAAAGTTTGTATGGATGTTTGTTTGGATTTTTGTTTGAATGTTTGTTTGGATGTTGGTTTGGATGTTTGTTACTCTTTAGTGCCGCAACTACACAACCGATTTGCCTGAAATTTGGAATGAAAATAGATTTTACTCTGGATTAATCCAAGAAATCCCGGAAAAATCCAAGGTTCCCGATTTGTGATAAACTAAAATTTCACGCAGACGAAGTCGCGAGCGTTTGCAAAAATATAACCAAAATGGTACCAAATTAGAAAAAGTTAAATTGGAATGTCTAAGACATCCGGACGTAGATCCAACAAATTACCAATTTTTTTCGAAATTCGGATAACTTCTTGCATGGAAAAAAATTCAACTCCGCCAACAACTTCTAAGATTTTATTGACTCCCGTCCGAATGGTTTTTTTAGTAAATATACCAATTGACCTATAAAATGGCGAAAGTGCATACACACTTTGATTAAATATATATATTATACTATAGCCGAAGCCCGCGACTTCGTCCGCGTAAAAATCAATGTTATGTTTCACCACTTTTGGAAGGTACTGAATTTTAAATATTCTTGAATCACGTTAATTTTCGTATTTTTTTATGATTTATTGACGGATTTTTAAAACTGTAACTCTCAAAATGAACGACTTTCTATAGAAAATTCACCCTCCTTCAATTTCATTTTAGGGTCAAAATTTGCCTATATTTTGCCATTACATCAAATTTCATCTAGATCGGTTCAGCCATTTAGCCGTGAAAAGGAAACAGACAGAAACATGGCGTTTCTGACATCATTTGCAACAATATATTAACGTTAAAGCTGACGCTGCTGAAAAGAAACCTATGTCCAGCAGTGGACGAGTAATCGCGGATGTTGATACTATGGTGAGTGGTGATGATGATGATAATGATGATATGATGATGATGATTGTCGTTTATAATCTTAGTTACTCAGTCACTTATCTAGATAGTGTCACTTAGATAGTGTAGTGTCCTTTGGGTATTTGATATGGGTGAGTTTTCATCATTGTCAATCTTTTTTAGGATAGGGGATAAGAAAGCTCAGATCCACTACGTTGTTCCAACGTTGTTCCAATACGTACAGGTTGGCGGGTTTAGGATGATAATCTTGATTCTGTAATAATTAATATCAGATGTTATTTATAACTAGAGGACGCCCGCGACTCTGTTCGTGTGGAGTTCTTTTTATCTCACGGGTACCGTAATTTTTTCCGGGATAAAAAGCAGCCTATGTATTAATCCAGAATAAAATCTGTGTCCTTTCCCAGCTAAATTGTTGTCCTGTCAATACACAGTTACACAGGCTCCGCATTGTTTACACAGGCTCCGCATTGTTTACACAGGCTCCGCATTGTTTATGTAAATAAAATCGGCTTAGCAGCCGCAGTGTAAAGGCGGGACAAACAAACACACACACAAACATTCGTCTTTACAATATTAGTGTGATAGTCGCGACCGACGGCTTACTTGCTCTACGAGACACGGGCATTTGACTGTTTATGCTAAAGTAATGGGACAAATCGAGTAAGAAGTTTGTAGCCCAGTTTAGTTCAGTACCTTCTTTCTTATTCAAGAACACTTTTGCTTCGGGTTCAACTGATATTATATTTTTTTAATTGATTCAGATTGATCTTTCCTAACTAATAATATCCTCTGGCTACTTCTTAGCCTTCCAGCGAAGCGATTTATCGTTCTCCACGTTAAAATGTGCCTGGTATATTGACTGATTTGTCATTTATTATCGGTGACTTCAAATTCTAGGGTTACTAATATGGGAATAAAAATATTTTTGTGACCAAATTCCCGAAACATAATGGACATTGTGCATGAATGTTCTAAATCAATGATTAAATATTTTTAGTATTTGTATTTGTTATACAAATTTCGCAAGATTAATATTAATTATATTCCGAGTTTATTAATCAAAAGATTAATATACTCGGATTAAACAAAAACTAAATCAATTAAAATTACAACTGAACAAGTTGTTAATGGCCAAAGCTTTCGTCGCTCATTTATTTAATTAGATATATAATAAAATACGAGCTTAAACTTTCAAGAAATACATATTCAAACATCTTAATCGAAATATAAAAATAATTAAGTGACTAATAACTCTCTACATCCAACGGCTTTTGTGCAGCGAATGATTATGAAAAAAACATACATACAGCCGAACGTAGAACCTCCTCCTTTTTGGAAGTCGGTTAAAAATATATCATCTGTCTTCGAAGGGATGTTGTCTGTTACTGGGAGAAGCTTGTTTTAATTTACTCGATGCTCTTTGAAATGTTTGTGACTCTGTTATTAGTGATTTTGTGGTTGTTCATCATGGCAATTGTAATAAAATTGTTTTCATTTAACATTTATGATGTAAATACAGATTAATCAATAATAGGCAGATAGAGCGTACGGAACACGACGACGGTGTCGTTGGCGCTCCAAATACAAAATACAAAAACGAATACATTCTCGCGTCAGTACGACACGAAGCGTCGCATCAGTAACTTTAAATATTATTCAAGAAAAACGGCGTCTACATCATAGTAGCCCAAATCTTTAATTTCATTTCAATCAGTCGAAAATCTAAGAAAAAAAAACACCCCCTATTTTATCCCTTTAAGGGTGGATTTTTTCAAAATTCTTTCTTAAGGGATGCCTATGTCACAGTAGCTTTATGCATGCAAAATCTCAGCCCCATCGGTTAAAATTGACAAAGTTACATAGAATCGCCCATTTTATCCTCTTGGGGGTAGAATTGATCAAAATCCTTTCATAGCGGATGCCTACATCATAACATCTACCTGCATGCCAAGTTTCAGCCCGATCCGTCCAGTGGTTTGAGCTGTGCGTTGATAGATCACTATGTCAGTCAGTCAGTCAGTCACCGGATGACATTTGTTCTATAGAATCTCAATTTCGTATGTCAATATTATACGTCAAAGTTAGTGAATTAGCTTGCTGGAAACCATAGTAGAGGAAATAAAACAAGTAACATAAAACAGTTTCGTAAGTAGTTATGGTTATAGCCAAATTAAATGACAATTATTTTGGTAACTCGATAAGCAGCAAATACAAGGCTGGCTTGTTATATCAATACATATTTTGTTTACTGAAGCGAGTGACACATCGATTCACAGGACGTGAACTGTATAAGAAAAGATAACATATAATATGATAAGATTAATATAATTTTGCAAGACTTATGCACATGATCGGGTAATCTGAAATCATTCAAGCAAATCTGAATGTAACTTTTATGACAATACTATGTTCTTTAAGATAGCTCGAAACAATATTAGGTTGGGAAAAAATAATTGTATGTGATATTCACAACGACATTATATTGTACCTAGACTTTATTGAACGTGGTTTGGATTGTCCGATTTATTTATTTATTTACTTAAACAGTACCCGGGAAGATATTACAGTTGCCCAATTCGTTTTCCCGGACTATAAATATACATTATAATTTTATATAATTACTAACAAAACAGTACAGGTGATACACAATTTACTAACTACAACAAAAATAACACAAAATAGAAAAGAAAGAAATACTAATTAAAATACAAAAACATTAATCAATAATAATAATAACATACATATCAATTTAACAAAATAGAATAATTTTTAATTTAACAAAATAAGAAAATTTAGATTAAATACAATACACCATTTTATTCCTTAATCTTTTGCCATTATAAAGGCAGCTTTATAGTATCTCTCTTATATAAATCAAGATCCCTATTGATAAAAAACTCTAATTGATTTTCATAGTCTTCCCTTGATGCCAAATAAATGCTGGTTTTCAAGGAATTTGTTTATTCTTAGATAACCCACTATAGTAACTATGTGACGAACCAAATTTTAGCTTTTTAGTTTTTCAGAATATATGATGACAAATAAAGGAAAAAGATGGAAACTCGGAAAGTGACGTTGATGGTAGGTTAAATCGTAGGTAGAACAAGATTGGAGGTAGGTGGGGTTTTTATCCGGCACTAGCCAAACGGGTGTCCATAAGTATATTCCCCTACGAAAAAAAAAATGTTGTTGGCTCTACAGTTTGTAATTGCGTAGAAGAAACGATCTGTTAAATCGATTGGTGATTGAATCCAAGACATATAGGGATTATTGACGTTTAAACGTCAATGACCTGACGACTGTTAATGACGAATCTTAAGCAAGATTAATCGTATGTACAATTATTAATTCCAATCAGTAAAATGACATTGCTGTGACAGTTGCACTTATCATTTTACTGACTGGAATTAATAATCGTACTATAATTACGAACTAGCCAGCCACTAACTTGCTTTAAAAACGATAAGATGTCGTCGGTATCAACCCATATTCGGCTCACTGCAGAGCTTGAGTCTCCTCTCAGTGTGAGACAGATTAGGACAATAGTCATTAGGCCAATGCGGATTGGCAGACATTACACACGCAGAGAATTAAGAAAATTCTCTGGTATGCAGGTTTCCTAACGATGTTTTCCTTCACCATTTGAGACACGTGATATTTTAATTTCTTAAAATGCACCCAACTAAAAACGATAAGATGTACTTTGAAATATTCTTTTTAACCACCTCTTCCTTTATGCAGTGGTGCTGGCAAAACTACACTGTTGGCAGCGATCAGTCGACGGGACAAAAGCGCAATGTCGGGTTATCTGATGCTGAATGGACGATTAGCGGGCGCCGATCTGATCGCGCGGATATCGGGCTTTCTGCCACAAGAGGACCTTTCTATTGGAGACTTGACGGTTTCTGAACATATGGAGTTTATGGTAAGTCTCTTAATTAATTTGTCCAGGTCTGGCTGGTGGGAGGCTTCGGCCGTGGCTAGTTACCACCCTACCGGCAAAGACGTACCGCCAAGCGATTTAGCATTCCAGTACGATGCTGTGTAGAAACCGAAAGGGGTGTGGATTTTCATCCTCCTCCTAACAAGTTAGCCCGCTTCCATCTTAAACTGCATCATTACTTACCATCAGGTGAGATTGTAGTCAAGGGCTAACTTGTAAAGAATAAAAAAAATACATTTGTATCCACATTTCTAATTCGCAAAGTTAACATTTGGAAAGCATTTCGGACGTTTGTGTTTCCTGACACAATTTAAGAGTGAATCTTCTAGGTAAGCGCGCTCCAACTTAGACTGCATTACAGTTTTACATCAGGTATAATTATAGAAAAGAAAGAAAGATCTTCATTTTTAAGTAATGCCACATATCACATTAAATCTAAATTATAACATATTATGGCTTAACTGTCCACTCAAACAGTGGAGCACTAAAGAATTCCTTGTAATATGTGGCTTAACCTAGAAAAAGGCCTTGACTCAGCATTTTGCCGCATACTTTCAAAAAAAAATAGATGCAGCACTGATTTTCAGCTAGGGCCCAGTTCAGTTATAGTTAAGCGTGAGCCACAGATTATAGAGTAATAGGCAGATAGAGCGCACGAAACCCGACGGTGTCATAGCCGCTCTAAATACAAATTTCAAAAACGAATACATTCTCGAGTCAGTACGACACGAAGCGACGCATCAATAATTTTTAATATTATCCAAGAAAAGTGACGTCTTATTTTTAAATATTTTACAAACTTTTCAGTAATAAGATGGAGCCATAAACAGAATAAACGTCTTGTTTTTTTTTATTTTCTGATGATGAATTAATAATCGATCGATTAAGAGAAAGAACCCAAAATTAGCATTCGATATTAGAGATGCTACCACAGTAAAATAAGTGCAAATTATCATAATCTATCGGTGGCAGTTATAGAGATCTAGAATCTAGATAATATAATAATTCTAGATTCTCAGATTAGGTACAGATTTCTCAGTAGGTACAATATACTCATAATATTATCTGGCTGCGAATTCAGACTTTGCCCGCATGAATTTTTGTAGCTTACAAACTTTCGTAGAAGATTGCATTAAAAAAGGTGAAACTCAGATTATTCTTACACATCGTCTAAGACATTAAATATCTTCAAACTTAATAAATGTTTCACAAAACTAATAACGTCATATATGGTGCATCAGCGAACAATGTCTTTTTTTGAAGATGAAAATCCACACCCCTTTCGGTTTCTACACAGCATCGTACCGGAACGCTAAATCGCTTGGCGGTACGTCTTTGCCGGTAGGGTGGTAACTAGCCACGGCCGAAGCCTCCCACCAGCCAGACCTGGACAAATTAAGAAAATCTCAATCTGCCCAGCCGGGGATCGAACCCAGGACCTCCGTCTTGTAAATCCACCGCGCATACCACTGCGCCACGGAGGCCGTCATGTCTTAGGGTTCGTCCTTAAGAAGAGCTTTCAGACCATTTTCAGTGACGTAGAGTTCTTTGAGGCGTCTCCAGTAGGCCTAGCTTGCGTCAAAGACATTCATCATCATCATATCAGCCGATGGACGTCCACTGCAGGGCTTAGGCCTTTTGTAGGGACTTCCAAACATCACCATTCCGAGCCACCTGCATCCAACAAATCCTTGCGACTCACTTGATGTAGAAGTCCACCTGGTAGGTGGATCGACCAACACTGCGGTTTCTAATGCAGGGTCGCCATTCCAGCACCTTGGGACCCCAACTTCCATCTCTTCGAACTATTTGCTTCGCCCATCGGCACTTCAGCTTCGCAACTCGTTGAGCTGTGTGGTGACTTTGTTTCTTCTGCGGATCTCCTCATTTCTGATTCGATCATGCAGATGTACTCCGCACATAGCTCGTTCCATCATCCGCTGTGTGACTCTGAGCCTTCTTAAGAGACCCATAGTTAGTGACCAAGTCTCGGAAGCCCTCCAGGCAAATGATCCGACTACATCAAGAAGGTAGTGAGAAGTGGCTGGATGAGGAAGGCGGAGGATCGTGTGCGGTGGCGTGATTCTGGAAAGGCCTATGTCCAGCAGTTGACGAATACAAGCTTCATTTTTTGACTGTTTTTTGAATACAAACAATTTTTTAACTCGGTAAAATAGTTTTTGTGTGAAATACCGACTTTAAAAACTCTTTCACCATTAGAAAGCGACATCTTCCTAGTAGTATCTTCCTTATCTGTGAAGACAAACCTACAACATAGGCTTTATTTTATCCCAGTATTCTCACTGGAACGGGTTTATTATTTGAAAAATACGCGAGTAAAACCGCTGTCTGCTACTATTTAATAAAATTCGTTACACACAAACTGTAGCAATGTTATATAGATATAATATAGATATCAAGAGACCTAAATCTACCTAATTAAGTAGAAATTTATGATGAAAAAATTCTAATATCCTAATGTCGTAGACCTTGGCGAATGTTGTACAATAGCTGAAAGCGTCTGAGATATCTAAACAACTTCATTGACTCTAGAAGTGTCTGTTGAGACCGGTTTTAAAATTATTGTTTTGCATTTCTATTTTAGAAAACCATAACGTACAGTTACCTAGTCTGTGTCCTTTACATATAGAATCATAACAAAATACTATTATATTATTTACATATCAGCCATACCAATACCTTAGGAGAGCAAAATTAGCGGATTTAAGTATACTTATGAGCTCACATTTTTTTTCGTGTTGAGTAAGTGACGATGGCTCCATATGGGACCACTACGGCGACAGGGGGGGTTTGGGCGAGCGTAGAAGCATCGCCTGATGAGACCCGAAGGCTGAAATAAAGATAGAGGACGGAACGACTCTCTAAGGGCGTCTCCTATGAGACTCGGACCTCGGCTTAGAGGGCCATTCGAGAGGGAGTAACCGTGACCTGAGTGAATCAGTCCGGACGCCCCCAGGATCGTGAGTTAGTAAACCCACGTTCAGGTGTAGAGCTCACACTATGGACTTCAATTACTATGAAAGTCAAATATAAAATTTTCTTTGTTTTTAAAGGTTTATTTTGAAAATGAAAAAAATCCGAAGTCTGTTAATAAATCGTTTAACTACTTTGCCTGATAACTCATTTTGTGGTTTTTTGACATAATTATATTTAAACGAAGCGTGGTAAGATCTACGTACGTTTTAAAATATTTATTACATTATGTTTTGCCTAATTATGGAATATTCCAAGTTTATTTATCTGCAAACTATCTCATTATAACGATTTGTTTGCTGTAATTCCGGCTCGTTACAAACTTACCTTTCCGGCAGTGAACTACGTGGAAACCATTAATTTCGTACTAGCACCATTAAAAGTATGTCGTTGGGCACTTCAACTTTCCATCCCACATCATGTCTACCATTAGGAAATGGTTTACAAACTACGTTAACGGAAATTTATAAAACAATGACCTCAATACAAATAAAATGGAGTATTATTTAAAATTTAAACTATCGTGAGTGTTATTCATATTAATTGATTGTGAAACACGGCTAAAACTCACGTGATATTAGGTTGGAGTATGCCCTACTAGTTTCGAACCCATACGGGCCCTTAGTCATGAGCTGGTTCTTGCATCGCGGCACGATCCAAACTGTTCGAAATTTCGTTGTGCTTCGAAACTAGTTGGGCATACTCCAACCTAATATCACGTGAGTTTTAGGCGTGTTTCATAATCAATTAATATTATTTAAAAAATATTATTATTTCGTAAGTTAGAGATATTGCCTTCAACTTTCTCCGCAAGGAAATCGTTTGTTTTTCATAGACATAAAATTTCATCCTCGTCAAAGTATCACAAAAAGAAGTTGATGAATGGAACAGCATTTTTTAAAGTTAAATTCTTAACAAAGTTTCCATGGTTTGATTCTCTCTACCAAACCTCATCAAAAATGGTTCAGCGCTCGTAGCGTGGTACAAACTTACATTCGCATTTTATATAGTTAGGATTATTGTTATTTAAATTTACTCGAGACCTTCTCTCGCGATGTGCAGCATAATTTTGATACTCTACTATATTAGGACCTTATTGCTCAATGAAAAGTCATTAATTCTTAAATTCTCAAAAAAGAATGAAACATGGAACGTAGCGTGTTGAGATGTAAAAATCGTATATCTTTAAAACTAGCTGACGCCACGTGGTTTCACTCGCGTAGTTCCCATGAAAAAACTGGGATAAAAAATCCTATGTCACTCATAAATAACGTTTACGGCTTTCTAGTGGTAAAAGAATTCTTAAAATCGGTTCAGTACTCCAGAGATAAGCCCCTACCATAAACTTTAACTTTTTATGCATAGAAGAGTAATTACAACGGCATACCAATCACTGTTGTCTATTGACTTCTCTGTCTACGCACCAAAATTTGTTAAAACAACATAGACGGCTGTCGGAGGCTCTAATACACTTTTAAGTGTAAATCCTGCTGCTTTAGTGTTCATTAAGGCTGATCTCCACACTACCGTAACGACTAAATAAATTCTTTATATTTATTTTAGATATTATCTACGTTTTATAGTTTATATTCTTTATAGAGTAATTTATAAGATATTCCCACGAACATTATACTGCAAATTCGTCAGAAAACTTGAAAACAATTTAGAGATAAAATATGTAGGTACCTAATTATATTGATGTGATGATTCGATTTATGAAGATTTACATAACACCATTGATTTTGATATATTGATTTGATTGAACAAATAAATTAATTAAAAATCGATTTATAGAATCGTCATATTGTTATAAAAATTAATTATCGTAGCTACTTATATGAAATTCGAAAACGGATGATTTTGATTCATTCAATTAAATATTTTGTTTTGATAATGAATGATAAAATCTAGGTAAAGGTACTTGTATAGGTACGTACTTATTCTTACTTATTATTATAGAATTCCTGTTGCTACCTACAAGAAAAAAAAATAATGAAACTGACTTCATAAATCATAAAATGTACCGACCGAATGTACCGTATGATGTTATTTTTCACTTTTTTGGCTATTTAGCCAAAAAAGTGAAAAATAACATCATATATATTATGTTCAACCTGCTGACCAGTTTGAAGGTGAAGTTCTCTTTGGTTTCTTCATATATTCTTCGTATCTTCTTCAGGATCCTATCATTAGATCTTGACATAACAAGACATGACCACCATACTTCGAACAAAAAAATTATTATTGAAATAGGTCCAGGCGTCTTAGAGTGATCGCATCAACATGGGTACATACAAAAAAAGCCGAATAGAGAATCTCCTTCTATTTTTGAAGTTGATTAATAAATTGATAATTGAAGTCAGTCAGTAGATTAACCTTGCAATCGTCAGGTTAACCAGTGGGTTAACCTTTGCCGCTTCTGGCTATAAGATCCTGGGATCGAATCCTGAAAAATGTATTTTTTTTTGCATCAAATTATATCCGTGTTTTTGCCAGGCACGACTGATGATGGACAAAAGGGCGACTGCGATAGTTCGCTCGAAACGGATTCAACAACTGTTGGGTGACCTAGGCGTCGTGAGCTGCACGCAGACCAAACTGAAGGCGCTCTCAGGAGGAGAGAGGAAAAGGGTGGCGCTGGCAGTGCAGGTATGTCAATAGAATTAGCACAAGGTATGACTAGTAGTAGAGCCGTGATAGCCAAGTGGTAATCCTATGGACCTCTGCCTCCGATTCTGGAGGGTGTGGGTTCGAATCCGGTCCGGGGTATGCCTCCTCCAACTTATCAGTTGTCTGCATTTTAATAAATTAAATATCACGTGTCTCAAACGGTGTGTGAAATCTGCCAATCCGCCAAATGCAAGAGACTGGGCTCAGCAGTGAGCCGAATATGGGTTGATAAAAACAATTAGGTATATTTTGAACTAAATCGTTGCTAGTAAAATTACCTGTGATTTTTAATTTTGGTTCAAGATTAATCCTTAAATGCAATGTCACTAGCAGCTAAATTTTTATTTTTGTGTACTTCATTCACTAATGTAATCGTATATTTATTCTTTTGTAATCTTATTCCCAGTAGTTTAAAACAAATACATAACAAGGTTTCCCATATATAGTTTAACTTACCCAAGCCGTATAGTTAAGTGTGCGTTGGCAGCAGAAAACTATACGTTTAAAACTATTAAGTCAAAGGATTTAACTGTCGCAACGATGTTGTTCACTGGAACTGTCTGTCGCCATTTATTTAATTCGTATAATTTGTTGTAGACCTATTATATTAATAATTGTATTTACACTACCTGGAACTTGCGTTATATTAAACTGACATAATTACCTACCTGACTAAATTACTTACAACTTTGCGGTATAACATGAAATTGAAAATTTTTAAAAGCCCCCGATGGTCTTAACATTATTAATTACATTCTCGATCAAGTCATCAATATTCTCTTTTAGCGCCCTTTAATTTGTTGCAGACAGATAATCTAAAGTGTTTAGAACTTTTAAACGACTCAACCCATTTTCATCAAACAATCGCTTCATCCGTTCGGGAGCTATGGACAGACAGACTGACAGACCGACAGACACGTCAAACTTATAACACTAACTTGTTGCGTCAGGGGCTTATAAGAGTAGACGTAGGTACTCGTAGTTATGTCTGTAATTTTCTTTCTTATAGCTTTTGCAAACTGCATTTGAAACCATTTTAGTTTCTCTTTTAAATTTCCCGCAACTTCGTCCGCCCTCACACCTCCTTAATTCGGCCGTGTCGCTATCGTCTACTGACTATATACAACCGTCGTCGTCTTCTAAGTATATATTGCCTCTGTGCCAATTTTCAACATTATTCGACAAGCAGTACTCAACATTTCTTGATGAGTGACATTTCTTGATTAGAAGATTAGATTTAATAGCTCACAAAGTGAAAACAAATTTTACTCTACAAGTCAAGACATAAAGAGAATTCCGCCCTGTTAATAGATACCTACTTCCCTGTCAGTAGCTTTTTGGAGAATCTTAAAAAAAATAAACAATTTAGAACATTTATCGTAATAGTCGGAAGCTTCAAATACACATTCCAATTAAATCTAACAATGCCCTGCTGTACAAGATAAATGTTTTAAGCGGACAGATAATTATAAAATTAATAGGTTCGTTGTTTGTTTCTAAGCTATTTTTGGTATAAATAAAGAATGTCATTATTACTTTATCTATTACAAGGGGCCCGCGGTTAACTGAAAGGTAACTAACGTAATGACATTAAAAAAAATTCATTAGGGCGTTTTTTCTTCATCCAATATTAGATTAGACGTCATGTTGTTAAACATCTTGGTTTCATAATTAACCACTTATATGTATATTTCTATTCAAACAGCTCCTCAACGACCCACCGATTTTATTCTGCGATGAGCCCACAACGGGATTGGACAGTTCAGCAGCAAGCGCGGTGGTTTCTAGACTGAGACGATTGGCGATTGGTGGAAAATTAGTCATCTGTTCAGTCCACCAACCAGCGTCCGGCGTCTTTGAACTATTCCACCAAGTGGTGCTGTTGGCAAACGGACGGATAGCTTTCCATGGAACTATCGAACAGGCTGACCAGTTTTTTGCATCGTAAGTATCTTTATACCTTGAAAAGTTAGAAAATATTTAGTCCATAGCAAACAATGTTATGTTGGCATTGAAAGCCGGAACTATGTGGTTGGGTTTTTAGCAATATTTCATATCGAGTCTCTTTCTACAAACTCTAATAACATTTCGTAAACCTAAAAACTGTATAAGAATGACATTCGTTGTTGATAAGTCACGTGATCAACCTGTCATTCCTGTACATTTTTTTTAGTTTTCGTCGTTTTAGCGTTTGTAGACAAAGAACCAATATGCAACACGGCTAGAGGTAAGGGCGTGCAATTGGTTTGCCTTAGTAAAAACACATTACGTTCGCATTATATTATTTAAAAAAAAATCACTAAATTCATAACACAAACAAAAAATTCGTTTACTGAACTAAACTTATAAACAAGATTATTTTTGTCACACATGTGACAAACTATGTAGCATTAGTTCAGTCGACCGGCGGAACGAACTTACTCGAATGTCTTTGAACTCTTGTACTTACAGACGAATTAAGTTAGCCGATTATTAATTACTCTAGAGCGTTCTACTCCTTATTCAGTATAATATTATACATGCTAGCTTTTTTGCATAGGAATGATTCATATAACATGACACATCTACTTATCTATAGGTTCTTTTATAGAAATGTTAAATGTTTTCGACGACATTTCGGTATGCGCAGTGGATTTACAAGACGGAGGTCCTGTAAATCTGGGTTTTTTAATTGGTCCAGGTCTGGCTGGTGGGAGGCTTCATCCGTGGCTAATTACCACCCTACCGGCAAAGATGTACCGTCAAGCGATTTAGCGTTCTGGTACGATGGGTCCGAAAGGGTCCGAAAGGGGTATGGATTTTCACCTACCTACTCCTAACAAGTTAGCCCGCTTCCATCTTGGATTATGAAATTAACACGATCACCCTAACCCTGCCAACCCATATTGGAGCAGCGTGTTGGGCTTAAGCTTCATAACTCTCTCTTATAATTAGAGGGGCCAGACCAATGATAACTTTATACTACAGATCGGTTACGTCCCTACAAAATCACCGCAAAAAGTGATTCGACCAATAGGCTACAAAACTGAGCGCACATATGCACAATTTTGTCTATAATTCCATTATTTATTTATTTATATATAGTTTTTACACTTCCTGATCATACAACGACATTGTAGACGATATTTAGGTATTATTTGTTTAAATAACGTTCTTTGTTGATTACAACTAACATTGAGATGTGGAAATCTCGATAAGCGCTTCATTTTTCATGACCTAACACAACAATACAGTATTTAACATCATTGGGCCAGGCCCTGTAATATGCCATTAAAATAGCCTTATAATATATACACTTGACAAAGGGTACAAAAACACAAAATACATTCTAACCTCAATGTAAACAGTGTTAACAAGTTGATAAAGTAGTGCCAATATGTAAAAAACTTTGACATTTGTCAACACTAGTTGAAATCCTTGTTATCCCTAATTAGCAGACACATTCCAATACTTATCTTAGATCTGAGATAAAATAGATAACATATTGGCGGATATTTTTTAGATCTATTTTTAGTAAAAACAAAAATATCTCGAGCATTCGTTGTACATATCAAAAAGATTAATGACATCGAAACATAGAACGGACTCGAAGTAATTGATACACAAAAAAGTGTCATTATCTGTAACCGTGAAACGTGTTTAATGATAAATCAATCAGTCATTATAATTAATTAGAGAATTGTGGCCGCAGTCGTTGTAACTATTGACTAATTAATTTACAAAGGCATTAGAGATTTTTTATCAATCATTCAGTTAATAGGGCATGTAAATTTTTTTAATATAAAAACATATACATTTTTGTTCCAATTAAGTATTAATTTGGAATCGCCAAACATGACTATTTAAAATACCTAGACAAAAAGCTTCTAGCCCAGGATCCTTGGAACCTTACAAGTGATTCACTATCAAGTTAATTTTCATCTTGATGAATTAATAGTTATACAACTTAACAGTCACAATGTCCTACAGATTGCGTGGCACATTGTCTCGTTCCGGTGCTCAGAAATTTTCATTACCTGGTAACCCAGAGCTATCAAAATCAAGAATTTTAGTAAATAAAAAAGTTGAGCGTCTTATCAAGATGAAGCTACTCAGGAAAAATTAACTTGATAGTAAACAATTACACTTGTTGCACGGATCCTTGGTTATTCAGGCGAATAGCTTGTCATCTTTATTATTGCGATATATAAAATGGGCCCTAAAGAGTCGTTAAGGGAGAAATTCAAAGAAATAAATATAATGACAGTGCATATAAACGCATGTAATGTTTATGTAAGTGAGAAATAAATAAATAGTCAGTAAATGAATACCCTACTGGTAAAGACGTACCACCAAGCGATTTAGCGTTCCGGTACGATGCCGTGCAGATGGGGTGTGGATTTTCATCCTCCTCCTTGCAAGTTAGCCCGCTTCCATCTGAGATTGCATCATCACTTACCATCAGTAGAGATTGTAGTCAAGGGCTAACTTGTAAAGAATAATTTAAAAAAAAAGTCGTTGTCTATAACAAATCAATTATTATGCCATTAATTACATGAATGGAACTTTTTGAAACTATTTGTTTTTTGCCACGAAACCACGAAAGACTAACCACGTTTTGCGGTTAGGATAACTAGTAATAGATACTCGTAACATAACTTTTATATATACCCATATCACTTGAAATATACTATTTTGTTTACAGTAATTGACAGTTTACGGTTATTTAGTTAGTTTACAGATTACGATTTCCATAAAGTGAAATTTCTTTAGGGTGAAATTTCTTTAGTTAGTTACGAGTAGTTATTTAGTAGGTACTTTTGGATTTCACCTGCATTTTTTTACTAATTAACAGTAACAGAATCAAAATTTTATGCCGGATGAATATAGAAAACTATAGAAAAATATATATATTATTTTTTAAATACAGCTGTCTGATTAATTATTTTTCGCATTTTTCTCAGCAAACCCCTAATAAGGGGATGGGGATTCTAGATCGTTATTCTTACATGTTTAGTACATGGTATTTAAAATGACGTAACTTGGTTAATTTTGCATTGACATCCAAACTAATGTGTATGAAAAATATCAGCTCACTCGGTGAGGATAACTACCCAGTATAACTACTATTTACAAAGTTATTTGATAGTTAAATAAGCCTTGTATACATGACCGAGAAAATTTTACGCAACGTAGTACCTTATATATATACTTATAGTAGTAGATAGATATATAAGAAATTAAATCGCCGGAAAATTTGAATTTTAAATGTTCGTAAATCATTGCCTTAATCCGGTTAATAATATTTACTTAAATTAGTTTCACATCATTATTTTAAATTATTTCGTGTGTGTTATCCATTAAATAAACCCAAGTGTTATTTGATTATTTATTGATGATCATAATTTTGTTTTTATTTGCCACTTTTAGTAACACTTACGCTTGAACTTTGAAACTTTTTAAAAATAATAATAAATAACAAAACTACTTAATCTAATGGAACTTATTTAGTAAATGTCATTTTCTTTATTATACATTATTCTTTGGTGACCCATCTACTCGTAATCATAGACATTTTTTATTAAAAACGCTTGTAGGTAATCTTGTTATTAATGATTTAGAATAGCAGAATAGTAGATCATGAAACAGTTCCAAGCTCCAGTGCATTTTATAAAACGAACGAAGTGAGAAACAATAGAGACGCGACAATTTTAATAACGATAAAGCACCGTTTACAGAAAACCAACACCACGTGTTTAATTGTAACATCGTACAGGGGTGCAATATACCAAAATCTCTTCCAGGTAGCTTCCATCATTGCCCATTTATACCTATTTATAATAAATCTGTAGAGAAATCAATTCTGTACATGAAATATATTTCCAAATCAGGGGGTGATTAGTGATCGATACTGATGCCAAAAATGCAATCAGTAAAATTTCTGTCTGTCTGTATGTTCGTTATAGAAACAAAAACTACTCGACAGATTTTAACGAAACTTGGCACAATTATTCTTCATACTCCTGGGCAGGTTATAGTATACTTTTCATCACACTACGATCAATAGGAGCAGAGCAGTGCAGGGAAATGTTAGGAAAACGGGAGAAGTTACTCCATTTTTACAGCGATACTACTGTAAGGGCTGGATTAAAGAGGTCTAAGGGCGGACGAAGTCGCGGGCGTCCGCTAGTTACTTAATAAAATTAATGCTCACAACTTTAAAGCCATTGGTACTTCATATATTGGCGGATCCAAAACGGGATAAACTTCCGGATCTCATGGCTTAAAACATGGTTAATTCCCACAGATTACCCATAACTAGTTTAACAGTTCCCACAAAATTAACCAGATTACCATAAAAGTACCATCAGAACACGTCATTTTGAGTTACATTGAATAAAATTATAGTATTTTATTTGAATGTCCCTTTTCATTCATATATTTTTCATTGAATATTATTATTTGTATAATAAATACATAATATTATTTTTTATAACCAGTTTCAAGCCATATTCATGTTCAAAATCATACAAGCTTTAGTTGACAAAATCAAGTAGATATCTAATCAAATACTGCTAACTTTGACCAAGCCTTGTGATTTTGAACGTCAATAAGTATCATAACTGTATTATAAAAAAAAATGTGTCTCTTAAAAAGTACAGAACAAATCACACAGCGTCAAAACAGAACAGCATGTCTCTAAATAAAGAAGGAAAAAGGGACTAAATGGTATTTAGCGTAATATCTAATAGCGTAATTTAATTTGAGTCACATCAGTCAGTCAGTCAGTCAGTTTCGTTGAACCACTTTGAAATTGTAAAAGTTAACGATTGTCTTTTGTAGAAACCTAAAAAACAAGTGATATAGCTTTGTGATTTTGTATGCAAAAAAAAAGTGTCTCATGATACACATCAGAACAGCTTAAATAAATAAATGAGCAAAAAAGGGACATACTTGAATTTGGCGTATACATATTTAATTTGCGTCACTTCAGTCAGTTTCGATGTGCCCACCATTTTGAAATTATTATTTCTACATATTACATCCACTGACGTCCATCCAGGGACGTCCACTAGACATAGGCCTCTTGCATGGGCTTCTGAACACATCGGTCTCGAGCCTACAGCATCCTACACCTCCCTCCATCCGCTTGATGTCCTCGGTCCACCTAGTGGGGAATCATATAAAAATCTTTGACAAAATTAAGAAAATCCTTAGTTAACGATAGCATGGTTTGTAAATTATAGCATTAGTAACATTGTCTCCTAGCCTCAACTACAAATGTCCAGTGGGCTTCAACGCGGCGGAGTACTACGTCACTCTGCTCGGAGTAGACACAGAGAATGAGATGGAGAGCAGAGAGAGAATCCGGCGCATATGCAACGAGTACCAGCGGTCGCATGTCGCGGCCGCTATTGACAGCAGAGTGGGAGACGTTAAAGACGAGATGGAGTATTTTAATGGAGATACAGATGAAAAGGTAAGAGTACTAATCATTAGTACCAAATACAATTGCAATCCGGTCAGGGGCATGCACCTCCAACTTTTCAGTTGTGTGCGTTTTTAAGAAATTAAATATCACGTGTCTCAATCGGTGAAGGAAAACATCGTGAGGAAACCTGCATACCAGAGAATTATCTTAATTCTCTGCGTGTGTGAAGTCTGCCAATCCGCATTGGGCCAGCGTGGTGGACCTATTGGCCTAACACCTCTCATTCTGATTGGAGACTCGAGCTCAGCAGTGAGCCGAATATGGGTTGATGACGACGACAATTGCAATTGACTCATGGCTCGTTATTTAACCCCTAAATAGCGTTGTTCGTATAAAACATGGACTACTAGGTTGTAAAATTATCTCTATTTTTTCTATTTTTACAAAAAATCGAAACCTAAAATACATCCTCCTACATCTTATCGAATTGTTTTAGTTGAAAATAATCGCGGAAAGCTTAGCGAATATAATTTTCATTACATTAACATTTTAAAAATAAACCGGCAAAATTAAGTTGATTTCTTGAGTTATATTTTAGCAGTAACTAAAATTACTACTTGCTAGTTACTGATATATATTTTTTGTTCCAGAATGTATACTTCGAGCGCTATTTAACACTGTAAGTATTTTTAAAATATATTTAATATCTATTATCCTTATTATATTGAGGTATTTTAATTAATTAGTATTTCCTCATATTAATTTCAACAATAATATTTAATAGTACTTACTTACTTTCAGAGTCAAAGTGAACTACTTCGTCCAATTTTATTGGCTTATGTGGAGAAATATATTATCAATAAAACATAATAAATCAATTTGGATAGCTGAATTTTTACTCCTAATGGTGCGTATTATGTTACAAATATATACAATCTAATAACATTGATTTTTTGACAAATCTTTGATAAATATTCGTTTTATGAATCAATCAATGTTACTCTATAATTTTCTATTCTGCACAAGTTTTATTAAGTATTAATCGAGCTATTGGCTGATTGTGTTGGTTCTTGACCCGTTGCTTTTATCAGCTATCCTTCGCATATTTTTCAGTAAATTAATATATTCACACCACACACGGTTTCTACTATAAATCATAAATCATTTATTGCCAGAATGTGGTCATATACAGATATTGTTACATTTTAATGTTCCTACACAATCTGCCTCATAGGCATATTATATGTCATCATAATTAACAGCCGATGGACGCACACAGATAGACATAGACCTCTTGCATGGACTTCCAAACAAAACGATCTCGAGCCGCCAGCATCCAGCGATTCCAAGCAACCCTTGGTTGGTGCTATAATGAATTATTTCTTCCACCAGTTCGTAGGTCTAGTGATCTCGATCCCCTACCACGGTCACTTCGAGGAGTTGGACCAACGTGACATCCAGAACGCCGAAGGTCTGCTCTACCTGATGATAACGGAGACGATATTCCTCTTCATCTACGCAGTGTTCATCACCTTCCCCAGCGAAATGCCTGTGCTGTTGCGAGAGACAGCGAGCGGGCTGTACTCACCATTGCCTTACTATTTGTCGAAAATGATATTTTGGGTGAGTGGAACTATAAATATGTGATTTGGGTGAGTGGAACTATAACTATAAATATATTAGACGGCCTCCGTGGCGCAGTGGTATGCGCGGTGGATTTACAAAACGGAGATCCTGGGTTCGATCCCCGGCTGGGCAGATTGAGATTTTCTTAATTTGTCCAGGTCTGGCTGGTGGGAGGCTTCGGCCGTGGCTAGTTACCACCCTACCGGCAAAGACGTACCGCCGAACGATTTAGCGTTCCGGTACGATGCCGTGTAGTAACCGAAAGGGGTGTGGATTTTCATCCTCCTCCTAACAAGTTAGCTCGCTTCCATCTTAGACTGCATCATCACTTACCATCAGGTGAGATTGTAGTCAAGGGCTAACCTGTGAAGAATAAAAAAAAAAAAAACGTTGAGTTTTTTTTGTTACAACTTTGTTCTCGTAGACTTTTTAATCCAGAGAAAATGTGTGACAGCATTTGAAATATTGACATACGCGCGGGCTCCTAATAATCATCTACATAGATATTCTTTAACAGCGTTGTGATGTGAATTCGTTTTCATGGCAATTTCGTTGTCAGGGAAGAAAAAGTACATTAAAATTTTGTCATAAAACCATAAAGCGAATTATATTCGAATAAGATTTCTAAGAAAGTCGTACGTTTAATACATCGTTGTAATTTCTCACGAATTACAAAATATTTTACGAATTACAAAAAATTTGCACATCTGAATATTTATTATTAAGCCAGCGCTGACAGAAATAGTTCACGTGTTCTGAGGACTGCGTTCTGAATTGTGCGTTTTTTGGAAGGTTTGAAAGTTTAAGGTTCTGTGCAGGTTGATAGCATTCAAACGTTTTGCACAACATTTGTGACTTTATAACGTCGCGACGAAAGCAGGGGGTCGACCGCGCTGCTCACTGTTTGACCAATGCCATAAAGTTAATACAGATAACATGGAACGCAAAACGCAAAACACAAAACGCAAAACTCAGAATGCCTGAATATCCTCCTATAGCAGATATATATTAATAGTTAATAGCGTTGTGGTACCTACTTTAAATAGATAATTATGTTTGTATCTCAAGAATGCCATTAAACAAAATTTAAATTACTTTATAAATATCATAAAAATTTGCAATATTTCTAACAATAGCTACTTTTTACCATATTTTATCAATAATATTAGGTTTCCGTAGACCATTTGCATTATTTGACGAGTATGTCAATTAAACGATGCGAACGATGAGCGAATGTGAATGTAATCTATAAATAGATGAAATTTAGTGCAAAAATATTCAAATTTTATCTCTATTTAAAGTGAAGAGCTAAAATTAGACGATATTATTAGTGCAGTTCGCTTCAATTCGTAATAAATTTTGTTATGAACATGGCATTTACATTGTCGTAAAGATAAAATAGTTGAGAGAAACCACAAAAAGCCATACTTGAATTACCCACGAATAAAATAGTTTTTTTATGTGTTTTTAATGATTACTATGCATTAAGACCTTTTACATTATTTTTATTTTCGTAGGTACCTGGCTATTCCTACAACTTATATTATACTAAAGTAGAATAAAATACGTTATTCGTATTTTTCTTACAAAAAAATCTTGATAGCAGCCTAGAGTAGGATAATAGGGATGATGACAGTTTTTTAAATTGTATATAAATTAAGAGTATATTAATAGCAAAGCAATTTTGTAAAAATAACAAGGTATCTGCGATCATTACTTTCGGAGCTACAGGGATTTAAAGGGTCAGATTTGCGGCGCTGCCGCGGATCCCTGAAAAACGCTCCATCCAAAATGGCACGATTTAGTGACGTCGTTGGCTCGCTGATCGTTAGGTTTGTATGGGCGTTCAAACAAAATTACTAATATCTTTGTTATTTGTGCGTTTATGTCTATAGTTCATTTATTGAAAAATGTCACATTTAATGTAAGAAAGCTAAAACTGTATAAATTTTCATCTAATTACGATAAAAAAAATTTAATAGATTTTGAAATTTTATATTCTTATTTATTTTGCAAATATCCAGATAATCTTTGCTTTTTATGTATAAATTAGTTAACATTGACCTTATTTACCCGAATGTATCATAAAAATCAATATATTCAAACCTAGTCATCATCCCCATTGTCGGTGTTAGTACACCCCCGTGCCTCGGAATTTAACTTTACCACGGAGGCCAATCTCATGTTAAAATTAACCATATAACTACGCAGGACGTCTGTGCTTGTGCAAACACTTGTGCACTATAATTTCTCCTTCGTAGATATATGGTTAATTTCATTAGTACCAAATACAATTGCATTGATTGATTGATTGGCCGCCGTGGTAAAAATAGACGCGATCGTGAGTATATTATTGTACTAATGATTAAGCTAAGATTTTGTGTCCCAGTCTGAGAATAAACTCGGCTTATAAAGGCTTTAGGTAGCTATATTTTAGGCAGGGCAGTGCCCTGTAAGAGGTATTCCTAGCATGACCTGTGAAGTATTACTTAGTTTGCGCATTGGTTTGGTCATCTGCTTAATTAGTCAACTATTAAAAAAAAATAACTATGACAAAAAATATGGTTTTTATTCGTCAATTCAAGTTGTATATTAGTTACAAAAAACAGGGTATACATTTCCGAAATCCAAACTTCTTCATTGGTATATTAGTCCAACGATCCAGCCTTTAAAGCGATCCAAACAAATACTACTTTTGCAATCTACAGAATATTAGCATTTCGTAGCAACTTCGTAGCACATTGTAAAGTATTGCTTCTATTTCAATTAATTTGTTCTACTTAGCCAAGAATGTTAGCCAAGGCCTAGTCAACCAAGTCGATCAATAACCTTCTGCCACTTACTAAAACTAACGTAGTTGCTAGCTACTTACTGGCTAATTCCGGGTGCAATTGGCCACAGAGTTAGGCCAAAGCGTGGCCAATCACCTACGACATCGCGATATGCGAAGTTTGTTTATCTTGCCGGTTTCCTAGAGAAGCGAATCTCTCGTAACTCTATAAAACTCATTTTCGTCCTTAATGTGTTAACAATGTCGGGTCCGCAGCATTATATAGTCGGGTGCAATCTTTATGACTTCTCCGAAATAGGGTGTGGATGATCCTACGCGCAGGTCATACAAAAATCATCGCGCGCGGTATGATGACCTGCCTCCGCATCCCTGCGTAATCCTAAAACCTTAAGCACAGGTTAAGCCATGATGTTCGAAATCGTCAAAAAGATTGCATCGGACTATACAATAATGCAGGATAAGGTTTCTTAAGTTGTAAGGATCGACCTAAGAAACTTTATCCTGTGTAACTGTAAAGTTGCCAGGGTCTCGACGTGGTACAACTTTTGGCAACCTGACTCTACTTTATTGACAGTATAAGTATAGTGTGTGGACAATCTTAGGGGCATATACCACGTACTCATGAGTGTTTTATACAATTCTCTGGACATGTCTCAAGGTACCTGTTAACCCCAGATACCCCGGGCGGTGATCGAGCCCATTCTGTTCGTCACGCTGGTGTTCAACATCGCCGGCCTGCAAGGTGGTTTCATGAACTGGCTCGGCATGTGCTTCGTCTGCATACTCTGCGCCAACTTTGCCAACGCTTACGGTAACTTGTTTTATTTTGTGATATAGTTACCTCACTAGCAGCGGAAATGTGCCTGTCATGGTTTTATGATCATTGGATATCTTATTTCTTTGGTGGTTGGTTTACTTTAATAACAATAGGGGTATTTTATTCTTTTCAAGTTAGCCCTTGACTACAATCTTACATGATGGTTAGTGATGATGCAATCTAAGATGGAAGCGGGCTAACTTGTTAAGAGAATGAAAATCCACACCCCTTCGGTTGGTAACTAGCCACAGCCGAAGCCTCCCACCAGCGAAAAATCACCAGGCTAGCTCATATCAAATTTAATATCTACTTGTACTAGGCTGAAAAATAATTCCTTTTCCAGGTTCATTCCTATCAGCGGTATTCGATAAGATGGAAACAGCGGCTCTCGTCTCCGTACCTTACGACTTAATAGGCACCATGTTCTCTGGCATCTACCTCAACCTGGCCAGCGCTTCCCCATACATATCCTGGCTTAAATATGTGTCGGGCTTCTACTACGGCGTCGAGACCATATCAATCATCCAATGGGACTCCATAAGCACCATAAACTGCGTTAATATAAAGGGTATGCCGTGTATCAAAACTGGGGGGGAAGTACTCCGAAGGTTTGGATATGTGGAGGAACATTTCTGGAGGAACTGCGCTTGTTTGATGATTATGTACTCTGTGGCTCATGTAATAGCGTTCATAATGGTAGTGAAAAGGAGCAGGGGTACGCCGGTGTATTAGGTTTTTTGAATTGTATAAGATAAGTTCATTGTGTTCAAATATTTAAGGCTCAATACAAGTTAAGTCTGGACTCTAATATAAGAAGTCCTGCGTTTGATTCCCGTCCCTTGAATATTGTTATTCCCACTCGCGTGCCTTATCGCTTAATTGGACATGAAAAGTTTTATCACTTTATGTGGGTGGGTAGTGCGTTCATTATCCCACTTCTGATTTTAGCAGACTCTTACAGTGTAAGTAGTGTGTGTAGTGTCCAATCCACAGGAGTGGATTACAAAAATAAGAAAACCAATGTCAAACAAAGGTTATGACTCACAACGTTATGATCAACAACTTAATTAACAAATCAATCTGTAACCAAAATAAGACCTAGACTGACTGACTAGAATGGCAAAGAATTACCTTGAATGGATTTACACACTAGTGAACGTTGTGTGTAGGTTTAAAGGATCCTTTGACAGTTAACAAACACTCCTCTTTTTCACTTAAGTCACTCTCCCCGCCTATTCCAAGTAAACTACCACCAGGAGCATAATGAAGTCGACCGGACGACGAGCGCCTAATTTCGCAAGTCGTTCCCGCCAACTGATTGTTACCGCTCTCTATATCCCTACTCTTTACGAAACTGTCGCGCCACCTAGCGTCGGCACGAGCCAACACGAAATCAGGCGACGTCATATCCGTCCTAGACTATTATTTCCTACAAAAGATATACAAAATGTCTGGTGTGAATATGAAAAAAAACATCTAAATATCTCTTTGTCCCGTACACGAAACCTTACTTAATAGTAGTGTAAGGTTGCTTAACCAGTACTGTAACCATAGCACTGCGTTACGACTTTAGGTAACCTTTCTTACTTTACTTAAATGCCAATTTTTTCGTGTGTAGCTAGCCTAATAACTAAAGTATCAGTAAGCTGTATAACGCCAAATAAAGTAGGTACTTTTAAATAAAGTAGGTACACCATTGTACAGCTCTAAATAATACCTAATACTTAATTAAGTAATTTGTTTTTTTTTAATTAGGGTTAGAAGGTAAAGGTGATTTTACCGATTATCAGTTTTTCAGCGCATGTTGAAAGAAATAGTTATTGCTGTTTGTTGATCAGACAGAACTCAGCACGTGTTTTAGGTAATTATGTTAAGTGTTAAGTAAGACAATTTCTGTATTTTTATACAAATAAAATTAAGTTAATTAAAAATACGATTTTTATTTACATCTCACTACTTTTTTTTCTCCTTAATTCAATTTTATTTTATTAAGTATCTGCAAACAGACCCGATAGATGTTTATCATAACTGTGAATCAACAGAAGTTGATGAATATTGATACTGCATCAGTATAAGAAAAACTCATAAACACTTGTTGTGTTTATTATCCTATTACTACACAACGTTTTTCGTTTTAATATTTCCAATAATTTTTGGACAGATTTAGGTAGTACCTACGTAATACTTGTTTCTGGTAAGTAAAGGTACCTCCAGGTACCAGATAAAGGTTTCCCAAATGGTGAATGAAAAACATCTTTAGGAAACCTGCTCACCAGAGAATTTTCTTATTTCTCTACGTGTGTGAAGTCTGCCAATCTGCATTGGCCCAGCATGGTGGACTATTGGCCTAACCCCTTTCATTCTGAGAGGAGATTTGAGCTCAGTAGTGAGCCGAGTATGGGTTGATAACAACGAAAGGTACCTGAAGAGGTATCGTTACCAAGATCCCATTAATCTCTTATGACTGCTTCATAAGATAAGCTCGTTGTTACACTAGCTATATTAATGTCAGTAATGTCAGGTCAGGTTTTTGGGTCAATTCCTAGAAATAGAAAAAAATTTAAAAATAGTAAATCATACTGTGACACTTACCTATCTCTTAAAACCTACTTCTATAGTCTGATAACACTCCCATGACTCGGGCGACGGGCGGAAAGACTGCGCGGGTGTGAAATCGTGCGTGCGGGGAAATGAAGTGCATCAGTCGTGGGTATATCATTCATCGCTACACGTCCCCCGCTCCGCGCGCAACATCGGGAGTGTTACAAACGAAGTAACCAAGCTATAGCAATCAACAATGGTTTGATTTTTTTTCACGATCGCTATCAGATTTTTACGATAGTGACCTTCAAGGCACCACCATGATCCTAATTCTGAACTATGAATTTGTAATGAGAACTTCTTGGGAGTAAGAGAAGCTTTATCAATATTTGTTACCCGGACTTGGAACTTGAATCCAGGACCTTGTGATCCGAAGCTACATAGGCTAACCACTGGATCATCGAAGCAGGTCGAGGTAAACACTATAAAACGGTAAACAAGTATAGATGGTTGTTTGAGTAGGATTTCTAGAAGTTGATTGTTAGTTAACCAGTAGGTAAGCACCGGATGACATTTGTTACAGTATACAATCTCTATTTCGTATACTACAACTAGCATACCTCAAACATAGTGAATAAGCCTGATCTCACCGAAAAAGCTTGCAAAATATCTGAAATGCACGAATTTGTTCATGATTAAAAATTAAAAAATTACAATCATTAAAAATAGGATAACATTACTCGAGCATGTAAATTAGTTAGGAATAGAACCATATTTTATTTTGCGGTCTTATTCGATGTGGTTTAATTGATACTATACAAAACGAGTGTTATCGCCGCTTTGCAACGACTTGCGGTACGGACGGCTTCAGTGTGCTCGTGGTGTTCGAGCCGTCCATATCTCTTGTTGTGTAATTCTTCATAGGTTACTTGGGATAGGCGGGGAGAGTGAATTGAGTGAAAAAGGGGAGTATTAATCGACTATCAGAGGATCCTTTAACCCTACACACATCGTTCACAAGTGGGTGACTCCACTCAAGGTCATTCTCTGCCATTCTAGGGTCTTATTTTGCTTACAGTTTGATTTGTTAATTAAGTTGACAAGTGTTGTGAATCATTCGACAACCTTTGTTCGACATTAGTTTTCTTATATTTGCAATCGCTTTTGAGTCCTATAATACGAGATGCAGACATTTGGATTTCCCAAACTATTTTAAAATTACCTAACACAGCTTTTGTGACTACGCATAGATGGCCTACGTGCAGATTGTCAGTTCCGGATATTTGAAATAACAGATATAAACCATTAAAGAGACATTCCGAATTATTAGATGATCTTCTCTCGGAATAGACAGATAATCGGTGAATTTGCATAGCAATAAAAATATTTTACACACAAAATCAATTACATTAAAGCCTAGAACACATCGATACATGCACGCTTGCGTTGTAAAACCTCTCTAACACTGACAAAGCTGACAAGTAATGCAGTCTTATGATTGGCAGAACGCAAGCTTTAACGCAACTGAAAACTTGAGTGTGTCCATCCCTTATGCATAGAACAAGTTCGACATCTAGGTTTCTGCATAGATAACGAATTAGCTTACAAATTACACTTAAAAATATTTGTGACAAAAATATTAAAATGGCGAAGTCAACGCACCTCATATGGGTTAGCTAATAATTCAACTAGATTATCCTCAGATAAAGATTATGTCTTATTTTGCACGTGTTTATGGCAGAAACTGAAATACGCTTGCATTATATTATGCTAAGTGTAACAAACCTTATTCGATACCTTGCTACGTTAATAGAATATTTGTAAATCGGTAAACGATAGATGACCGGTAAAATATTTTCGAATACACCTAGAACTTTCGCATAGATAGATGTATATTTCGTAATTCAGGTTTTCTTCGTCGTCATATAGTCAAACCATCAAAGATGAAACGGGAAGATCCTCGTACATCTTGTTTCACACCGGAACTGATTTGGATAAAATTAGGTACAGATATAAATTGGATCTTGGTGCAGAACATGGGCTACTTTTTATTCTGAAAAAATAATCTAGTATTCACGCGGGATTTGTAAAAATCAGAACTGAACACAAATAGTGTCACGTGTGTTGGCTAGATTAACGTATCCTATCCGGAAACTGTTTATATAAATATTTAGATAAATTAATTCACATACCATCATAAAGGTATAATAATTGTTAAAGGTTTAAATTAATACATAATTAATTAATCTGGTTATACATCATCTGGTTCCCACGTACTGTTGTAGGGTTGACAACTTTTTCTCCTTAGTACAATTTTTTATTTTCCAAAATAAAGGAAGCTCGCTCGTTGGACTATGGATATGAGTTGATACCTTCTCCTGAATAGGAGAGGAAAGGAAATACTGGTTAATAAAAGATGAAAATAAAAAATTTAGAATCAATTTTTTTTTAGAATCAATGCCAGTTACAAGTTCCTACACACAAAGCTGAAAATTTTGCGTGTGTATTTAAAATAAACTTAAAAATAACAGGTTTAAAAAATAACAAGGCCTTTTAGAGGTCGTTATTTGCGAATTGCCAACCCTAGACAGGAAGTTAAAGTTTTCATACAGTGATATTCCACTTTTTTGTTAATCTCCAAATAGGCTCAGTAGGTGGCTAAAGAGATTAATAAATTTGGTGATGAAAATAATACTCCCGAGTTGTCACATTTACTTGCAAATTAACCCTATAACTATATTAATTTGCATTATTTGTCAATTTCCTTCAGTAAAGTCATAAAATTGTTCAAGAAAATGTGAATTATGTTGTTGTTTTTTACAATAATCATATTTTTATCACTTGGAGGTATTTACGATGTTTTTCTAGCAAGTATTTCGAATCCGTTTCACGTGGCTTGAATTAAATGATTTCAAAAATGTCCTTTAATATAGCATAGCTAAGAGCCGTGATAGCCCAGTGGATATGACCTCTGCCTCCGATACCGGAGGGTGTGGATTCGAATCCGGTCCGGGGCATGCACCGCCAACTTTTCAGTTGTGTGCTTTTTAAGAAATTAAATATCACGTGTCTCAAAACTGTGAAGGAAAACATTGTGATCAAACCTGCATACCAGAGAATTTTCCTAATTCTCTGGTATCAGCAGTGAGCCGAATATCGGTTGATAATGAATTAATATGAATACCTACGAACGGAACAGGATCATTAGATCTCATTATGAGTTATGAGAATTACTTGCAACTTAATGCAAATATACAAAAAATCGACTTCCAAATTGACTTTCAAATTGGAGGAGCATGCTTTTCCCCATAATTTCTCGCTCGGGCTGCTTTTTTTACTAGTTTCGATAAATTGTATTTATATTTATTAATTAAATAAAATAAAAATAATCTTAATAAGTGTAACCTTTATTTTCCTCTCGTTTCAAACCACAGTAGCCTAACACGCACCATACAAAAGTAACACACAAAATTCCTACACCGTCTTGTAGTACAAAATCATTTGAATATCCATTTTCTGCAAGAACTTCAGCACCATTCCGCAGGCAGTTGGATGTTGTGTTGTAGGGGCAGTCTGAAACAAAAATATTTGTAAAGTAGTTTATTCTAAACAAAAACAAAGGTCTTAAAAGGAATGCATTTAAATAAAATAAAGTTTAATCATATTACCTACTGATCAGTTTAAAGGCGGTACTAAACTGGTGTCGTTTTAATTTAAGCCGTTTCTGAAAGAATACTGTAAAACCTAAATCTTTATGATGTTCATACATGGCTTGAATTAATACATCATCGGGTTAGAACCGCCTTCTAACTGATCAGTAGGTAATATGATAATGATAAAGTGACATAATATTTTTAGTTAAGTCGGTACGTTTTATGTTTTTGAAGTCGGTTGAATTTTTTTATTAAATTTTTTTATAGTTTCATAAAATCCTTCCTCAATAATGAAAAAAGTATGATAAACATTAATAATACCATATGAAGGTTTTCAATAAGGTATTGGTAATTTTTTTTTTACCCTATCAATCCTATGCGTTTAAAGATTAATCAGTTAGTCAGTCAACAAATATTTTTATGAGAATAATGACCATCTCTACATGGGCATATGTAAAATAATTTATAATAATCGTTTGCCGCCAACTTTAACGCATTCAAACCACTATTAATGCATAATAATTTATTAAATTATTGTATCTATAACACAATAAATTAAGCAATTTATTAACAAAGTAAAACATTTCACACCTGCAGTTTAATGCGACGCTGAAGGCAGATGTCGATAAAATGTATGCTCGTAAAAAATCATAAAAAAATTACATAACAAGTTACGAGCTTCCCACGATTATAAAATGTTTATGAATAATCTACATAGATTCTGAATACCAAATTCAAATTTCATTTCAGCAGCTTTTGTGTTTTTTTTTGTTTTTTTTTTCGTGTTGAATATGTGTCTTTTTTTTGTATGAAAGCTAATGTCACACTTAACTTGAAACACACAGCATAATTTTTATTCTTTACAAGTTTGCCCTTGACTACAATCTTACCTGATGGTAATTGATGATGCAATCTAAGATGGAAGCGGGCTAACTTGTTAGGTGGATCCACCCAAAGATCCACACAAAGCTCTGCTTTTTCAGCATATCGTTGTCACTTAATAGCCCAGTGATAGCCCAGTGCATCCGAATCCGGTCCGGGGCATGCACCACCAACTTTTCAGTTGTGTGCATTTTAAGAAATTAATCTCAAACGGTAAAGGAATAACATCGTGAGGAAACCTGCACACGGGAGAATTTTCTTAATTTTCTGCGTGTGTGAAGTCTGCCAAGCCGCATTGGGCCAGCGTGGTGGACTATGCCCCTAACCCCTCTCATTCTGAGAGGAGACTCGAACACAGCAGTTAGCCGAATATAGATTGATAACGAACACACTTATCTATGGTGTGTCAGCTCTAAAGAAAACATAAGAACATCTTTGTATTTGAAATGTAATGTTTATTGCAAATAAATGATACTTATTCTGCAAAAGAAGCTTTCTCAGAAGCTCAGAAGTAATTTGAAAGATAAAATATAAACAAATATTGAATTTTCTGTACCAACATGGTCCAAAAGAAGAATATAATGATGGCAGAGACCTACTGACGCTGGTTCCCTAGGAAATGGGGCGGGCCCTAATGTGGGACGCTACATGCGTTGACACATTAGCACCGTGTCATATCAGGGAGACAGAATCAAGACCGGGAGCCGGAGCAGAAAGCCGAAAGAGCCTCTCTGACAGAGAGTTACATATGTACACGTGGAGACCATGGCAATGGAGTCGCAGTGCCAAAAAAAATTACCGAATCATATCACCGCGGCTAGCTGCCTCGACTGGTGACAGAAGAGCTGATTCATTATTTGCGCAAAGGATCAGCCTGGCTGTCTAGTGCGGAAATGCAGCCAGTATTCTTGCCACCATTCCACGTGGGCATGATTTGTATAGTTATTAGGATAAGTTAGCTTAAATTCTTCATTGTATTCTTTCTCACTAAAAAAAACAGTAGTCAGTGACGCCATTATTGTTGATAAAATTGTAAGTAAGGCATTTGTACATATGCATAGTAAAAAGTAGGCAGTATATCATTCATGTAAATCAGATAAACTTTTGATAACATGGAAATTTTTTATCAGTTCGATCAAAGGCAGTTTTACGACGTAATTCATCTTTGGTTCAGATAAGATTAGAAAACTGATCTCTGTGGTGGCCGTGAGAATACGCAGCTAAGATATCTTGGACGAAATATCAGAGTTCATTTCCCATAGCGACATTTATAACATTTTTATCAACTACCTCTTGCACTTGGTTTTGTCTGCGGAAATTAAACTATTATCTAACTAAAGACGACATTAACTACATCATTTGTCCATTACTCCCTTTTGGGGTCCATTACGAGGTATTTTTTAAATGCGAAAGTTTGTGTGATGGATGTTTGGATGTTATTTACAATTCCGCGTAAAAGCTAATTAATGGATTGGGCTGAAATTTGGGAAAAGATGGATTTTATCCTGAAGTAACACATAGGCTACTTTTTATATCGGAAAACCCCATGATTTCCGCAGAATTTGAGAAAAATGATATAACTTTGTTTCGTATTTATCCCGCATAATTTTTTTGCTCATTTAAACATTTGTATGCTGAAAATAAATGTGGCAACCCTTATCTTCAATCATTTATTTAGCTTGCTGGTACGTGGTCTCAACTCCAGTACACGTCTGCCCCAGCGGCCATCTGTTCTACGACAGATTTGGCTCGCCCACTTCTTGCTAATTCTTTGGGCTTCATGGATTATTTTCGTTCTCCTACGGATTTTATCCTTCAGAGAGACTCCTAACATAGCCCTCTGGCTGAGCGACTTTAAATTTGTGGATAAGGGCAATCGTCAGTGTCATACAAAATGGTAAATCTTCACCCACCTACCTATATAATCAATTTGTCTCCAATATATGTTGCTGATAGCGTCCATGCCGTAGTAGAAGTGCGAGAAGTATTTGACGGGGTACAGCCAGAAGGGCAGCGAGGATATCCTGAGGAAGGCTCCAGACATCAGGAATAGTGGCAGATCAGCGCAGGGCATCACGTCGCCCATAATACCAGTGGAAATAAAGATGGCTCCCATACCCAGTCCTATAAACCCAAAAAAAAACATAGATATTAAAAATTAACTCCAATGCGCTGCACTGAACAAGTGAAAACCGCTCTCCATGGCTCGCTCTACGAATGTGCTGGGATAGTGAGGCTTGCCACCAACACCAAGAAATTAAATATCACGTGTTCCAAACGGTGAAGGAAAAACATCGTGCGGAAACCTGCATACCATAGAATTTTCATAATTCTCTGCGTGCGTGAAGTCTGCCAATCCGCATTGGGCCAGCGTGATTGCCGCATTGGGCAATGATTCACAATATTTGTCAGGACAACTTAATCAACAAATCAAACTTTAACCAATATAAGACTAAAATGGCACAGAGAATGACCTTGACTTGAGTCATGCACTTGTGAACGTTGTGAGTAGGATTAAAGACGCCTTTGATAGTTAACTAACACTTTCCTTTTCCACTCAAGTCACTCTCGCCGCCTATTCCAAGTAACCCATAAAAAATTACACAACAAGAATTGTAGTCGGCTTGAACGCCACGAGCACACTAAAGCCGACCGTACGACGAACGCCTTATATCACATATCATTCCCGCCAACCGATCGCTACCCCTCTCTAACTCCCCACTCTTATCTTTGTACATAACAAAGGCTTACTTTGGGGCTAAGTAGTGATGTATGTATTGTGTAAGTAGGCACATTTATTTACTTAATACAGCTACTTTACCGTATGCGGTGGATGCAACGGCTGTGGCGACGAGCGCAGCTGCAATCTTCAACGACGTGAGCAAATGGTCCGGCAACTCCACCATGAGGGTTGCTATCGCGACGTACGTCACCGACCATACCACGCAGCGCGGCATCTGCAGTGGAATACGGCTTATTAGTATTACTTTATTAATATTTCAATCAATTCAAACACAAGCTTATTTACATTTTAATTAAGTAGATTTAAGTTAGCACTTACTTAATGTACAGGAGATGTACCCCGTATCATTAAAATTTAAAAAATACAAGGATTTTATTAAAATCTAACTAAGTGAATAAATCTAACTAAATAAAAAGAAATAAATAAAATAAAAACCCAAGTTTTTGACGTACATCAAAATGACTCCCATAGAACTATGACATGACAATTGACAGTAAACGGCAAATCGATTACTGCATTGAAATCGTCATCTATCCGCTAATATTACCCCTATTATTCTTGCATTTCTTGGGAGATAATGGGAGATAGATTATTTCGAAAGAATTAAAGTAAATTCGTAGATTTGTAAAATCTGTTAGGGTACAATGGCTGATCCTGCTCCATACAATTTTGGACCATCTCCTTTAATTTAATTATATGTTAAAAGCTGTTTATTTAACCTAAATATGAAAATTATTATATTCTTTCTTATAAGATACTGAGATTTAGATATTGAGTTTTAGTACATATGTTTTAGTAAGTATTTTAGCGATCACAATTTCTAGATTTAAATGATAATTATAAGCTGAATTATTCACTATTTTGGTCTTTATTATCAACCTATTAAAATAAACATCAAATCAATTGAGAAATGTCATCTACCTACTGTATGATATCCAATAGGCACCGGATGATATTTTTATATAGAATCTCAATTTCGTACTCGTATATGTCAACTAGCTGACAGGTAATGTATTAGCCAGCTGAGCAACACAGCAGACAAGAATAGGATGGGCACAGTCCTTTGGTGACTCGTTAGTACAGTGGCTAGCCTATTATAGTATCGAGGTCCTGGGTTCGAATCTTGGGTCGGGCTATGTGATACTGAGTTATTCTTTGTTCTAAGAAATTTTCAGTTAAAATCCCATCCCGGAGTTAGGAAGTTGGTGGAGTCACACCCCGTGCCTCGGAGAGCACGTTCAGCCGTCAAGACCGGGCATTATTAAAACCTTTTAAGTATTGCTTTTTTTACTTTTATCAATTCCGCAGATTTTTATTTTTTTTGCGATAACCACCACCAGATTAAGTAATATTGTAGATTACTTTTTACAAATTTTTTATTTCACACTTAAGGGGCCCTGTAGCCCGACCCCGTATGATTGATACGGCTGAAACAGTAGCTACGCCCCTGTTGCTAAAAATAGGCTGAATATGAAATCTCTGGATTACTCACTAAACTTAAAAACCTGCTGACGTAGAAGGCGGAGGCTCTATACACGCCTACTTCTCTCCGGAACAGCACCAAGTCGCTGTCAAACGCGTACAGGGCGCAGTACGACACACTGAACGATACTTCTGAACAGATCAGCCACAGAAAGCCTCGCAGATCCTGGATACCTCGCTGGGTGGTCCCCGATATACCGACGTAGCATGTCGCTATTATGACTGACGATATAATCTGTAAGAATCAGATAATATGGTTCTTGTATTTAATTTTGGTGGAACATTTTTTATACAAGTTAGCCCTTGATTACAATGTTACCTGATGGTAAGTGTTAGGAGAAGGATGCTAACCTAATGCCGCCGAACCGTTGGTAGAATCTTTACAAATAGTCAACGTTTTTTTAATTTTTTTTTTAAATTTACTTGTGTTTAAGGATGAAAATCCACACCCCTTTCGGTAAATCGTTTAGCGGTACGTCTTTGTCGGTATGGTGGTAACTAGCCACGGCCGAAGCCTCCAACCAGCCAGACTTAGACCAATTAAGAAAATCTCTGAAGTCAAAATGTACTGAATAACCCCAATACACAAAATGAAAAAAGATATATATATATATATATATAAGAAGATATATACTATATATAAGAAGTTAACATATAACTATTTGCTATTTTTTTGTTATTCTTTACAAAGTACCCCTTTACTACAAACCTGATGGTAAGTGATGATGCAACTAGGATAGAAGCGGGCTATTTATTTTAGGATGAATATCCACACCTCTTTTGGTTTCTACACGATATAGTATCGGAACGCTAAATCACTTTAAATATCTCCAATAATATATTCAAAAGTAGAACTATGCATACATAATAAAACTAGGTTGAATTACAGAGTAGAATAACTAATTAAATTCAAATTATTGTGTTAAGCATATTTTTACCAAAAGCAGGATTAAGCAACTAAAAGGTATCCTAATTTATTGCATCTACATACCTATGTAAATGATACCATCATAAAACTATTACGCTAAAGTGATTCATTGACTAATCAATTTAATAGCTATTATTTTTGAGAAAATGAATCCGTTTGTTTGTTTGATGTTTGTCACTAGTTGTATTGTTTTTTGACGGCCTCCGTGGCGCAGTGGTATGCGCGGTGGATTTACAAGACGGAGGTCCTGGGTTCGATCCCCGGCTGGGCAGATTGAGATTTTCTTAATTTGGGAGGTTTCGGCCGTGGCTAGTTACCACCCTACCGGCAAAGACGTACCGCCAAGCAATTTAGCGTTCCGGTACGATGCCGTGTAGAAACCGAAAGGGGTGTGGATTTTCATCCTCCTCATAACAAGTTAGCCCGCTTCCATCTTAGACTGCATCATCACTTACCATCAGGTGAGATTGTAGTCAAGAGCTAACTCGTAAAGAATAAAAAAAAACTAAATATAATATAATAAAAATCGGACAAGCCGTTTCGGCAAAACACGAGAACATTAAAGATATTTTGACAATTTTTTTTGGGCGCATTATAAAGATACTGAAACCGAAGCTATAATAGGGGTTGAAAGTTTCACGCGGACGAAGTCGCGGGCGTCCGCTAGTTTTATATATAAGAATTTGGGGCTACATATAAAGCAGCCTGTAGCCCTTGTTTGAAACAACCCCCTAAAGTGTTTTTCAGATAGCATGGGTACGGTGACAGTCGCCTGTATGACGTTCATAATACATACTATTATGGTAAATCGCGACAAACTTTCAAGATTAAAACGAACTATCACTCGCACTATCTTAAAATGGTGGAACGCGCTTGCCTAGAAGATTCACTCTTGACTTGAAGATACCCATATTGTAGGTGGTGGGGAAAACTGAAGCTGGGAGAGCATTTCACATCTTTGCAGTGCGTATAAGGAAAGAGGAACTAAACCCCCATACCTCCCTACACATTAACCCCCCCAAACCTCTCTACATATTAACATCATATGAAGTCGCAGATAAGATACATACATTCCAATTTACACTTATATTATACATAGGTAAATTTTATGGTAAATGTAGGGGATAATCTCTATTTTTTGTTTATAAAAAGAATATTTGCCATATTTTTAAATATGACCAATGTAATGAATTTTATTGTATTCTTGGATTCTTAGAATAACATAACAATATATCCTAATAAAAATTCAAATTAATAATAAGTAAGGTCTATTTTAACACAATTTAAAAAAGATGTGCCTATTAAGTTTTTTCTTTCGTTATAAATTAATAATAAACATACCTACATAATTTAATGAAATATTTAAATAAAATATCTTGGGAATTTTAAATAATAAAATAAATAATTTATAAAAAGGTCAGCAAAAAGTTGAATTAAATTTTTTTTACATCATTATACATTAATATTAAAAATAGTTACAGATTGAAGTTAGCACTAAATGACCATATATAATAAAATAATGGAATTCTTTGTGTTTTTCTGGTAATCATCATTATCAGCCTGTCTTATCACTACAGGGTCAGGCCTCCCTTCTTATAGGAGAGGGGATATGGAGCTTAGACCCACCACGCTGTTTCAACGCGGGTTGGCGGGATTTACTGGTAATTATAAATATAAAATAATAATCATAAAATAGGTACTTTTTTATTCTCTGATGGTAAGTGATGATGCAATCTAAGATGGAAGCGGGCTAACTTGTTAGGAGTAGGATGAAAATTTACACGCCTTTCGGTTTCTACTTATCGTACCGGAATGCTAAATCGCTTGACGGTACACCTTTGCCGGTAGGTGGGTAACTAGCCACGGCCGAAGCTTCCTACCAGCCATACCTGGACCAATTAAGAAAACCTTAATAAGCCCAGCCGGTAAACGGTCCCAGGACTTCTGTCTTGTAGATCCACCGCGCATACCACTGCGCTACGGAGGACTTCAAAATAAACCCATTAAATCCAAAACAGGATTTTAG
The DNA here is from genome assembly GCF_947172395.1 of Bicyclus anynana. NCBI lineage: Eukaryota > Metazoa > Arthropoda > Insecta > Lepidoptera > Nymphalidae > Bicyclus > Bicyclus anynana. Next base: position 3,132,647 of record NC_069083.1, read on the forward strand.
TTTACGACCTAGAACTTTATGACTGTAAAATTTGTACAATCACTATCAGCTAGGACATTCGCAAACTAGGTCAGATTTAGAAAACAAAAATCACCAAACATGTTTGGTATTTAATTGTTTTCTATAGAACATAATATGCTACAACATATATGAACCTATCAGTAACAATTCCCCTTTCCCCAAACCCTTCTCCACTCAAGTCATTCTCCCCGTTTATCTTAAAAGAAGCCATATATTATCCAACAAAAGGTGTGGACGGATCGAACGTCACAACAAGAATGAGCTAGTCGCCTAAACCCAACTAACGGAACTTCACGGAACACTTCGTACTATCTAGGCTCGTGACACTAGAAGCCATAAAAAGTATATGTTTGTGTATTTAAAACTTATTAAGCAACTAAACGTATTAATTGAATTAAAAAATAATATATTATACTGTGACCCCGATTTAATAAACGGCCCAGCAGACCTTTATTAGACTTATACTTTAGGTATATAATTATACTTACGGTGCATAGAAATAACTGAAAGACATAATTCTTGATATCCCTTTTAAATGTAAGTGTGGATCGCCATAATAACAGCTGGACTTGTCGAAACCAAAATCTTTGGTGCCTGAAAAGAAAAAAAATATATTTATGGAAAAATTAATTTCTAGTATGTAAGAATCATCATTTAAGATTTTAGCTAAAACTAATTATATATTTATATACATCAGCATCATCGTTATCAGCCGATGGACGTCCAATGCTGGACATAGGCCTATTGGATGGACATCCAAGCACAACGGTCTCGAGCCGCCAACATTCAGCGGCTTCATGCAACCCGGTTGATGTCCTCGATCCACCAAGTCGACTGCGCTTTCCGGTGCGGGGAGGCCATTCCAGCACCTTAAGACTCCAACGTCCATCAGCTCTTCGAACTGTGGCCCTACCCATTGCTACTTCAACTTCGCGACTCGCTAAATTATGTCAGCGACTTTGGTTCGTCTGCGGATCTCTTAATTTCTGATTCGATAACGCAGAGAAACTCCAAGCATAGCACGCTCCATCACCCGCTGAGTGACTTTCAGCCTTCTAATATAGCCCATAGCGACCAAGACTCTAATTCGTAGGTCATCTCGTCACTGGCAACACGTACTGTTCGAAGACTTTCGTCTCCAGGCGCTAAGGAATTTTGGACGTAAAGATGTCGCAAAGTTTCCCGAATGCTGCCCAGCTGAGCTTAATTCCGCGACGATGACGTACTGTATAGTTGGTATAATGTTTTTCTTCTCAAAAGTCTTATGCGGCTTTTATCATGAGATTAACGACCGAAGGCTGTACCATTTCTAACCACCAGGTTTTACTTTAGCGTTTAAAAGAAAAGAGGCTTGACCCTGCCTGTAAGAAATAGGCTGATGATGATAAGTTTGATATTTAGTATGGCCCACAATAATAGATAGCCCAGTGGATATGACCTCTGCCTCAGATTCCGGAGGGTGTGGGTTCGAATCCGGTCCGGCTCATGCTCCTCCAACTTTTCAGTTGTGTGCATTTTAAGAAATTAAATATAACGTGTCTCAAACGGCGAAGGAAAAACATCGCAAGGAAACCGCATGCCAGAGAATTTTCTTAATTCTCTGCGTGTGTGAAGTCTGCCAATCCGCATTGGGCCAGCGTGGTGGACTATTGGCCTAACCCCTCTTATTCTGAGAGGAGACTTGGGCTCAGCAGTGAGCCGAATATGAGTTGACAATGATGATGAGGATGAAAATAATAGCATCTCAACGTAAAACCGAGTTATTTAAAAAAAATCAACAAAAAATCAAAATTTTTTAATATGTGGGTAAATGCACATAGGAAATCTTGGTCGACAATTTAAAGTTAAACTTTTCTCACGTCTCATATCCAAAATTCAGCTTTATCGATTCGTTTGCATTTCTAAGCCGTTTTTTCCAACGCAATTACTGTAGGCAAATATTATGTATGTAAAAAATTGTATGCGTAGAATGTCGTCTTGCTTGTTTTTTATGAAGGACAATAATTTGGAACAATTTATTGATTCTCATAGCATCTGAATCCAATATACGTATTGTTTTTTTCTACAGCTTGTCTGAATAACATGGCGATAGGTGATATAATCCGGTATTAAATTATTTTTACGGCTCATAAAAACAGCCTCTCTGTAGGAGATGACTATATTTATTATGCTCCTTTTGTCTTCTTGAAACTTCCATTCTAGTTGCTTAGGAATATTTTATGCGCGGAATTTACTAGACATTTCGTATAGATCGGGTGTTAATATACTCAGAGGCGCAATTATCCGCCCACTTTAATATACTCGCGTTATATTAAAGTGGGCGGATAATTGTACCTCTGTGTAAAAAATGACCGGGATCAACGGCTTAACGAGGCACGGGTCTAACATCACCAATTTTCCTCCGGGTTGATTCATAATAAATTTAATTTATACAATATTCATTTCGTGTAGTACATGGAATAAGGGTCCGAAATATATCGATATTAATTTATAAAATATAAAAGTTAAGGATTTGTTGTTTTTTAGTTAAATTTAAAAATCATGTATTTTTCAAATTTTCCAAACATCTAAAACATTGTCGTCCATTTTGTGACGTCATAATGTTACTTATTGTACTCTGCAGCACTGATTTTTCTGTACTTTCCTCTGATGCGGTACGAGGTTTTTTGACCTCATACTAAAACTTTATGTGGTGCATTTACCTCTTAACTCTTGAATACGCTAGGTATACGAGGTCAGTTGACCTCGCGCCGCAGCGAACGTGTTAACTAATATTTTTGTCAAACGCTCCGTTTGTAAGGTATTTGTTGTCTTGTAATCACGTCTCAAAAAAATATTTTTTTTTCAGTTTAGTCTTAAATAATCTTAATTTAAGACTATTTAAAAAAAGTGTCAACTATCCTATTTCAACTGCCAATTTCTTAAAAGAAAGACAAACGTACGTACAGTACTATTAGTGAATATTTTTGCTGTGATTAGCAAAACACAGTTGGTTCTTATTATAGACAAAATACTTAAAATCTGCCTACATTATATAGCCTTATCTTACATTATATAGCCTAAAGTTTAATTAGCGGAGTTATATTCAAACGTAACAATTTAGGCTCGAGATAAAGAACCGCTTTATATCCTATCTTTATCTCTATTACCTGTATAATGGGACAACAAAGCTACCACACCTACAAATATTCATTACTTTTAGGATATTCTAATAAATTAGACCTAAATGATATGATTGCATAATAAATAACTTTAAATAGTTTAAAAAAAAAACTAAAAAACACGCCTTTAGCACGCACTAAATATTACAAATATTAGATTTAAGTCACGTGACTATATTTTTTAGTATTTCTGTCAGCAAACACTTTCATTAGGATATCCATATCATAGGGGTGGTTTTCATACAGCCAGTCCGTCATCTTGGGGAATCTGTCATTCGATTTGCAATGACATTTCTTAGTTAGTCATGTATTGTCATCAGAACTCAGAGCGTGTGCGGAATTTCTTCCTAATCGAAGACCGGGAAGTGTGTCAAATTAAGATTCGAAGATTTGATTTTCTTACATAGTTACAAGTGATTGGTGAGGCCGCCATATTGGATTTGTAATGACGATTCTTAGCTAGTCATGTATTGTCATCAGAACTCAGAGCGTGTGCAAAATTTCATTCTAATCGAAGACCGGGAAGTGGGTCAAATTAAGATTCCAAAATTTTCTTACATACACAGTTACAAGTGCTAAGCTAATATAAAGCGTGTTTAAATAACTGATGAATTATCTAACTACTTTTTGAGTTTTAAAGACAATAATGGACTACTTTTAAATAATTTTTTTTTAAATACATACTAGTTTATAAAACTCTGCGGATATTTTAGTCGACCTCAGTTGGTAAAGCCTTGATGTTCAGAGAGGTCCTGGATTCTACTCGCAGCTTGTGTAAATTTATTTTTATATTTCTAAATCTCAAGTTTGGTCTGGTTTTCGTGGCTAGTTACCACCGTGTCTTGGAGAGAACGAGGTGATGGAAAAACATCGTGAGGAAACCTGGGTACCTGAGAATTTTCTTAATTCTTTATGCATATGAAGTCTGCCAATCCGCATTGGGCCAGCGTAGTGGACTAAGGTGTAACCAACTAAGGTGTGTGTTATTCTGAGAGGAGACTCGTGCTCAACAGTGAGCCGAGTATGGGTTGTTAATGATGATGTATTGATACGTTATATTTGTGGATACATTACGTTTGTGAATACATCTGCGCGCACGCAGGCGATGAACTCTCGTCTTCGTCGAACTGGTCGCAATAATTCTCCAAAACTTTCTCGTAATCGTCCCTTGACTGCGAGACCGCTTTGATGTAGAACTCGGCCGGGTTATAGTTTTTGGGGCATCGTAAGTCGAATCTATAAACAGGTTATTTTAGTTATCAATCAATTACAACAGTAAGAGAGTGTTTAATGTTCTACTTCTTCATCTGCATTAAACAACTAGCTGACGCTGCGCGACTTCACCTGCCTGCTTCCCGTTCCCGTAGAAATGCTGGGACAATATAGCCTATAGTCATCTTCGATAAATGGGCTATCTAACACTGAAAGAATTTTTCAAACCGGACCAGTAGTTCCTGAAATAGCGCGTTCAACCAACCAAACAAACAAACTCTTCAGCTTTATATTATTAAGTCTAGAATCGAGTGTTAAAATAAAATTACCATAAATCGGGGGTGGCTAAAAACCACAGAACAAACAAACGTTTTTCTTTTTATCTGATAGCGCTTCTCTTTGAAACACATTTTGATATGGTTTTTACAGATATTAAATGGTACAATATTCAAGACTTCATCAATATTTAAAGAAACAAATGTCTGCAAGGAGACGTTCGTGTGAGAAATGACTTCCAAAAATAAAATATTTATGTAGATATACTTTTGTTACCTAAAGTCATCATGCCACAATCATCATCATCATCATATCAGCCGGTGGACGTTCACTGCAGGACATAGGCCTTTTGTAGGGACTTCCAAACGTCATGATCCTGAGCCGCCTGCATCCAGCGAATCTCTGCGACTCGCTTGATGTCGTCAGTCTATCTAGTGCGGGTTCGCCATTCCAGCACTTTGGGACTCCAACGTCCATCGAGTCTTCAAACTATGTGCCCCGCCCATTGCCACTTCAGCTTCGCGACTCGTTGAGCTCTTTACAAAATAACAAAGATCCATTACAGGTTATACTCTATTATGTTAGTAAATCTTTGAAATTTAAACCTGTTAAACAAATTCTTGCAGTCTTCTTGCGAACCATGGAACACCATTCTTCCCTCCGACATGAGTGCGATGGAGTTGAACTCCCTGAACAGATCTGACGAGGGTTGGTGCACGGAGCAGATGACGGTCTTGCCGCTCGCCGCCAGTTGCTTCAATACACCAACTATGAGAGCCGCGTTGTAGCTGTCCAGGCCTGTGGTGGGCTCGTCGCAGATCAAGATCTGGGGGCTGGACAGCAACTGAAAGAAACAGTATCAGCCTTTATTAGTATATACAAGGTGTTCGGTAAGTACTCTATAAAGCCGTCAGCCAGGAGTTAGGGAGGTATAATACTTGCCTATAAAAAAAAATATGAGCTTCCTAGTCAGAATCCTGAGGGAGTTATGAGGACTTCAAGATTTTGCTTAAAACTTCGAGGTGTCAACCCTAGCTATGCTTTTGACATTGGACTCTCACATTAGTAGGTATTTACACTGACACCGATACAGTTCACATTACACCGGATGCCACGTGAATATCAGAGAGTATCTTCAAGAACTCCTCATGTTGTGCAGGATTTCAAGGTATTTAAATCAATTCAGTATTTGTAAATAACATAATTTTGGCAGATAAAACTTCAAAATAGTGACACGCCATGCCGCTGTTAAAATACAGCTGTTAGGGTCATGAAACACATTTTTAAAAAAATATTTTTGTAATTTAGTACGAAAGTTTATTTTTAGTATATTAATTATTTTATACACAGAATTGTGTTTATTAAATCGAAAAATATGAGTACGCTTCGGGATGTTATACCATTTACCTAACACGTTGTATAACAGACTCCACGGTATAGCCTGTGAAACTTGCAAAACACGTGGGTTGCAGGAAGCCGCTGGATGTTGGCGGTTCGAGACTTAGTGGCCTATGTCCAGCAGTGGACGTCTATCAACTGATAATTATGAAGGACCTTACATCTTTATAATATTACTATAGAGTAGCAAATGATTACAGATGCTTTGCTTTTAATTCCTTTACAAACACCCGTAGATTAATAGGTACCAACGAGTTCATTTTTTACCAATTTAAAAAGTCAATGTAGGTTTACTAAAAAGGGACTTTACGCGCGTTTAATTCTTTTTTTCGGATAATTTTATTTAGCACGTACAATGTACGACCTCAATCGAAAAAAACATGTGTTAATTTACTTAAATGATATTTCACAACCTTAATAATAACTGTTAAATATTGTACTCACCCAGAAAATGTAAATAACATACCCAGTATCAGTATCAGTATCAGTATCAACCTACTAAACTCTATCAAATTTTTATCTGAAAATGTGTTGAAATATTAATAACCTAAGCTTGAAAAATATTCAAGTTTCAAAATGATACAAAATGTATCTCTTACCGAAGCCGCTAGCGACAGCAACCTACGTTCACCGCCGGATAAGGAACTTATCGGAGAGTGTTGAAGCATTTTTAGCTTGAGTTCCGTTAATAAGTTCTTCAAAGTTTGCCGGTGTGGAGACTTCTTTATACTGCCCAGTTTCATTTCTGTCTGAAACATAACGTGACTTGTTATTTTTAGAAAATGTACATGCTTATTTAAAAACGTAGTCCAAATAAATCAGTAGGTAGATAAATAAACGGAATGAAGACCGGGAGCCGCAGCAGAAAAAGCGATAATTGGCACAAATCTGATTGAGAGTTCCTTCTTGATAATTGAGATATCTGTTCCTTTTGCACTTGAAAGAGGAGACCCTTGAGCCACAGAGTGCAGTGATGTTTTTTTTTGTTTTGTTCCCATTATCTTACGCCTCAAACTCAGTAACGGACATTGCAGTCGAGGTGCTTGAGAGACGCCCTACGAAGTGTTTCACTTTCACTATTATAGAGTAGTCACATAAAGGATCAACCATTTTGGCCATAATAAATCAAAATCATCAAAAATGTTTGTTATTATAATAAATTAAATTAACAAATATCTATGTTTTTGTTGAAATCGTGCATTTCATCTGTTCTCAGTATGGAATGTAATGTATGGAATATGGAGTAAAATTAATCTCCTTTTCGAGGGAATAAAACAAAATTTGATTGTGTAAATAGTAGACAAATAGCCGGCGACAGCCAGACGTTGGTCATTTCATAAAAGCTGAACGTTTGTCAGCTCCTGCTCTTACCATAGCTAAATACGATAGCCAATTATGGATTTTGAACCGTTACTGTGGGAGGTAGCTGGTTTCAAGGATCTAGTTCCTCAACCGTCTAATTATAAAATGTAATATTTATATTTTCTTCGGCATAATTTGAGTAATTATATCCCCAAGTTAACGATGTACTAACCATAAATACCAAATGTTCTCTGACACTTATGCTGTCCAAGAACACGTCGAACTGCGGCACTATCTCTATCACACCTCGCTGCACTCTCCTGGCATCTGTACCGTTCACCGTAACAGTGCCACTGCTCGGGAGAGTGCATTTCCCTGCCAAGGACACTAGAAAAGTCGTTTTTCCTGCGCCACTGAAAACATACTTGGGGTTAAGTCATCCTAATCATTACGGAAATATATTACCTCTCTCTCTCTCCATATTTCCCCAGTCTGCTTTTAACAACAGACATACTGTAAAAATTGGCAGTACACTTCAACCCCAAACAAGAGTCATGATAGATAGTGGATATGACCTCTGCCTCCGATTCCGGAGGGTTCGAATCCGGGGCATGCACCTCCAGCTTTTCAGTTGTGTGTATTTTAAGAAATTAAATATCACGCGTCTCAAACAGTGAAGGAAAAACATCGTGAGGAAACCTGTATACCAGAGAATTTTCAAAATTCTTTGCGTGTGTGAAGTCTGCCAATCCGCATTGGGCCAGCGTGGTGAACTATTGGCCGAAACCCTCTCATTCTGAAAGGAGTCTCGAACTCAGCAGCGAGCTGAATATGTTGATAATGATGATGATGATGATGACACTTCAACCCACCAATACAACCAGGTGGACTGAAGAAATCAAGCGAGTCGCAGGTATTCGCTGGATGCAAGCGGCTCAGAATCGTGATGTTTGGAAGTCCCTACAAAAGGCCCATATCCTGCAGTGGACGTCCATTCGCTGACATTATGATATTGATGACACTTCAACCTAGACCTTATCATTGATTTGTTTGAAATTCTCAGATAAGGTGTGAATTAAGTAATATCTACTATGATGTATTTTGAATATTATTAAAGTATAATATTATTAATACTTTAAATATTATTAAAAGATACCCTGAGGCTTATTTAGGGGAAGAATGATATTAAGTATCAGACAACCAGCTTAGAGAGCTATATTTAATTGGTTTTGCATGAAGATAGCAACGTCATATTGAAATATCTTACCTTGGACCAATAACAGCCACAAAGTCACCGGTTTTGAGAGATGCAGAAACTGCGAATTAAAATAAAAAAAAATAATATGTTATATAAATATAAAAGTCATAATATGTTATATAAGTATAACATAAAAGATATTCTATAGAGGTATACGTAGTTACTCTTCCAGGGAAGTGATTGCAGCTAAACTCGCGCTTGTACATAAATAAAAACTCTTCTTTATTTTCCTTTTTTTTCTTACATAGGGTAAAACATAGATAAACTGATATTTATTTTGTTGGATGAAAACCATAGACGAATTTCATTTCCTGTTCATGTTTGGTGTGTTAGCGCGTCGCCCACGCTCATGATTAAAAACCTCGGACATGTTCGAAACTACTAGAGCGAATTATGCACGCTATTGACGATCAATTATTATCACTTTTCTGCAGCACCCACGACTATAACTGATCGTGTATTGGTTGCTGCGTGCATGGCGGCTCGACTTATGAAACGTCTTCGCTGCTGTTTGCGCTGCAGAAACGTGAGAATAATTGACCGTCAATGGCTGACTTTAGTATACAACGAAATTTGTAATTTTCATGGTGGTTTAAATTTTCGTTGTAAGATCTCTTGTCTTGCTCGCAAAATTCGTAAAGTAAGCTAATTTCAATTTGTGCAAACCTTATTTTTAGTAGATACAGATTACTCTGTGGTTTGCTTACCGTCATTCAAAATTATCACTTCTGGTTTCGTGGGTTTTCGCCTCCACCAAGATTTCTCTTCTTCAGTCCAGACTTTGAGGTGTTCTACTTTTATTATTACACATTTTCTATTTAGTGCTTTTAGTGACTGAAATTAAACATATTTTGTTAAGTATTTATAAGAAACACGAAGACAAGTGCGAGTCTAACTCGTACACCGAGGGTTCCGTTAGCAGATATTTGATCACGTACTTTATAGTTGTTTAATCGATTTTAATAATTAGCTTTAAGATAGTTCTTATCGCCGACAATGTTTTTATATACAAAAATTACGAAAACAAAGAATAAAAATCTATGTTATTAATTGCTTAAGTAAATAAAAAAATAAAGGTTACATTTTTTGTGATTTATGTACAAATGCATAGTTTTCAGATTACTTGTAGGTTTTATTAGATGGTATTACCAGCCGAATTTAATATTTTTAAGTCAATAATACATAGCCTGTTTTTGATTTCTTTGCGAGCGTCGCAATATACTGTTATAATGGCATAAACGGTTATATAATTTATTTTAGTTAAATTAAAGGTTTGAATTTTTTAACATCTTCAAGGTAAACATAGCCCTGTGCAAATTTTAATTTCAACTTACACCTCCACGCATTCCTGAGATAAAGAATCTATACAGACAGACGGACAGATAGACGGACTATAAATGATCCTATGGGAGTACCATTTTTTCCATTTCAGGTACAGAACCCTAAAAATTTAATTTAATTGAATTTTAATTTAACTATTTTATTTTGTTGTAATTAAATATGTGCATACCGATTATTGGTAAGAGATGTTACTTATTACATAAGAACATCTTAGTATCTAAAATTTAATGTTCTTCTAAATAGGTGATTCTGATAAAAAAAAAATACGCGTATGACACAAACACACACACACTTATGGTGCATTGGATACTATGATGTTATTGACGGCCTCCGTGGCGCAGTGGAATGCGCGGTGGATTTACAAGACGGAAGTCCTGGGTTCGATCTTCGATTGAGGTTTTCTTAATTGATCCAGGTCAGGCTGGTCGAAGGCTTCGGCCGTGGCTAGTTACCACACTACCGGCAAAGACGTACCTCCAAGCGATTTAGCGTTCCGGTACGATTTCGTGTAGAAACCGAAGAGAGTGTGGATTTTCATCCTCCTCCTAACAAGTTAGCCCGCTTCCTTCTTAGATGGCATCATCACTTACCATCAGGTGAGATTGTAGTCAAGGGTTAACTTGAAAACAAAAAAATAAAAAAAAATACTATATGAATAAATAGATACGTATGACACTACATAAGTGCGTTGCACCCATGCGAAGCCAGGCGAGTTAGGTAATGTTGCATAGCAAATAATATCAACAACATAACTATTTGTTCACGATAATCTCTTACTATTTGCTTAATGTTATTAGTGTAGGCATGTATAGATTATATACAATGTATCGACTGATAAGTTTTTTACGATCTGTCTGGTGCAGAGCCGTGCTTTACAGTCATAAATCGTAATGTTCAAGGTTCGACTCCAAGTTAGGCGTACCGAAACGGGGGTGTGGATTTCATCCTCCTCCAATAAGTTATCTTAGATTGCATCATCACTTACCATCAGGTGAGATTGTAGTCAAAGGCTAAATTTGCAATTGCACGTTGTAGAGTCAACATCTCCTGAGGATGCTCCGGTTTCGGGGTGAAACGTACGTAGAGAGTATTTTGTCGGACCTGGGTGACGTTGTCGCATGGGTTCGCCGAATTTTCGCGGATGATAGCAAAATAAACAAATCATTATATAAAGGCTAAATTGTAAAGAATAAATGAAAAAATTGTTGTTTTTACGGAATTAGCTTAAAGTTCGGTTGTAACCTAGTTACCGGCAATAGGTACCACCTAGCGATTTAGTTTTTCGGTATTTCTACATATAAATTTAACCGACCTCTTAAAGCAATATTAATAAATTAATAAATTAACAATGGAAGTTTTACTAATTGACGACAATGGATTCCAGTAATAAAGAATTTTCGGTTACGAGCTTTAATTAATTACATTACTAATTTGACCAATTTGTAGAACTTATATTAATTAGCCACTTAGCTAAACTAAATCACAATAAAATAACGAAAATAAGAGTCTTTCGTTAATAGTTCTACAAATTGGACCAATTGAATAAATTTATTGAAATTTAAGTGTTACAGACAATCGTACACTAAAGACAGTATATCTGTCTGTACAAAAAAGATATACTTGTATCTAATAAATAAGTAATAAGTAAGTAAGTAACTAATAAATCTATATATATAAAAATGAATTGCTGTTCGTTAGTCTCGCTAAAACTCGAGAACGGCTTAACGGATTTATCTTATCTTGGTTTTGAAATGTTCGTGGAGGTATAGGGAAGGTTTAAAAGGTGAGAAAAAATCAAATAATTTCCGGGAAAACCCTAAAAACTGCCCTTTTCTATTTCCCATACAAACGTTTAAGAGTCAAGCGGTAGGGGTAGGGTAGGGGTAGGGTAGGGGTATGGTAGGGGTAGGGTAGGGTAGGGGTAGGGTAGGGGTAGAGGTATAGAAGGGTAGAGTAGGGATAGAGAATAAGTGCACTTATGTCAAAACGAAGCTTGACCGGGTCCGCTAGTAATAAATAAATAAGTCCCTACAACGAGAAAACCAACAAATGTCTTTTCTCACGGCTGCAAATTTATTTCTACTTCTCTTGTCTTTCGCGACGCTCAAAATTATTTTTTGAACTCCTCGATTTACTCGTGGTTCGACTTTAGAATCTGGTCACTACCAGCTGCATCTGGGTATGCAATAATCGCACTCGCAAGAAATACAATTTTGTTGCCTTGCGTACCAAACCAAATAACTATTATTTTATATATAGCCATCATCTTTACTCACAACGTGAGAAAAGATTTGTTATAAGTTATTACTTTTTTCAATTAAAACTAGGAAGGAATAGATGTCCATTATCTAACAGAGCATAACCTCGCAGGGCAAACGTGCTACAATGTTGCAGTACGGTGCTTCGTATCTGTCGACTTGTATTATCTTAAGCCTCACATTCCAGTCATTTTATACAGCCATACCCTTCAAATGGACACACAACAACGATGCTATACAACAGTAAAGCATGGCGGTGGATATGAGGTATTAAATGAGCTCTATCTTACAGAATATGATACTCTATATATTCACGTCCACTGCAGGGACATTTCTAGGGACTTCAAACAGCACCATCCAGAGCCGTCTGTATCCAGCGAATCTCTGTGACTCGCTTAACGTGTCCACCTATTGAACAGTCAACCAAGTGTGCTTTCTAGTGCGGTGTCGTCATTCCAGCACCTCGGGACGCCAACTTCCATCGGCTCTACGAACTACGTGTTCCGCCCATTGCCACTTCAGCTTCGTGACTCGGTGAGCTATGTCAGTGACTGGTACTTCTGCGAATCTCCTAATTTCTGATTGGGTCACCCAGTGATATACCTCATTCCATCACCACTCTGAACCTTGTATGAAGCCCTTAGTAAGCGACCTAACCTCGGATCTTTAGGTCATTCCTTACTCACATAACTCAGTAATTAGTATAATATTAAAATCAAAATTTTAACTTCTAGTTTCACAGATTCAAATTTTAAATACACCTGGCAAATATTCCATAGATCTATAAAAGTTAATGTATGGTAACTCCCTACAAGTCTTGACATAGAGATGAATTATATCAACATACGATGTAACCATAACTAACGTTTTAAGTTGATTGTTAGTACTAACCAAGTTAATTATATTATTAATTTAATTCCACAAACAGTGATCTCTAGGAATATTGTATAAAAAATATTTATTTCGTACCTGACACAAATCCATTTTTCAGAAACACAATCACAGCACAGTCTTCCTAACCACAATTAAAATGAGAAACGAAAGTCTGTAATTAAGTAAAGAACTCATTTGACAAACTGCTCTGATAATTACAAAATGTTTATGAACGCTCACTCAGTGAGCGACTTATCAAACAAGGAGTTACTTATTTGATGTATGATACATAGTGCGAGATAAAAATGCATCTTATACACACCGTCACACATGCACGAATCGTATCATTTAACCTGTTTTTATGTTAATATTATGTAGATCTTTCCAAATCTAATCACGTCTAGGAGCCTTGGTTAGATTTTGAAAGATGCAAATTGTTTTCCTGATCTCTATAATTAAGTACCTACTAAATAAGATACGTGTAGAAACCGAAAGGGGTGTAAATTTTCATCCTACTCCTAAGAAGTTAGTCCGCATCTATTAGATTAGATTAGATTGCATCAACACATTGACAATTTGAGCTTTTCATAGTCATAGTTGATGGGACGAGCAAATGACCCACATGATATGAATAAATAATGAATGACAAACATTGCCTATAAAAAACACTTACGATTAGCAGAACAAACTCTGCAGCTCATCCATGCTTGACGTAGAATACCTATGCTTATTACTTATGCCTGTGATTCTACTAAACACTGCAGTATTGCATCCAAAATTAGCGTGTCAGCAGTGCTTCCCCGGATGAGTTCTTCATAACGAGCTCTACTTATGATTATCATATCCACGTCCACTGCAGGACCTAGGTCATTTGTAGGGACTTCCAAACATCACGATACTGAGCCACCTGCATCCAGTGAAATCCTGCAACTCGCTTGATGTCGTCAGTCCACCTGGCAGGTCGACCAACACTACGCTTTCTAGTGCGGGGTCACGATTTCTGCACTTTGGGACCCCAACATCCATCGACTCTTCGCAACTCGCAACTCGTTGAGCTATGTCGATGACTTTCTTCTGCGGATCTACTCATTTCTGATTCGGTCACGCAGAGATACTTCTAACATAGCTCGCTCTACTACTGTGAGTTATATGTACTATTCAGAATGAAACAAACAGCTGACTCTCGAGTCGCAAATGTGTTTTTGTTATGCAAAAAAGTTGTGCATAATTACAACTGGACACTTTATTCTTGGACTTCTATTGTCATATTTAAATTATTTCTTGGTTTTCTTCAATTTTTGAGAAAGGTGTTGTGTTCTCTGCTGAATATGAAGAAACTATATGTCTTTTTGGAAATAAAGATTTATTTGGAACAAGTAACTTCAAAATGTGGAAGCCGGTTTTAAAAACGGTAACCTACTGGATGTCGAATATTAAACCAAAAACGAAAGTCCAAAATGACACCAGCATAACTTCGAAAGTTAAAAGGAAAGTTGAAGGTTCTTTAAATATACATTACTGTATTAACTAAAGTTAAAAATAAATAAAATCCATCTTCTGTTGACGTTTCCGTATTTTATTTTTGGTTTCTAGTATTTTACCTCACATATTATGTTTTAAAATTTTTGTCGAGCTTTTATTAAATATCACCCTTTTTTAACGATTCTACTGAGTCGCACTGTTGCAGGCGGAAGGTTATATTATATTCATAATCATCATCATCACTATCAACTCATATTCGAGCATGAGTCTCCTCTCGGAATGAGAGGGGTTAGGCCAATAGTCCACCACGCTGGCCCAATACGGATTGGCAGACTTCACACACGTAGAGAATTAAGAAAATTCTCAGTTATGCAGGTTTCCTCACGATGTTATTCCTTCACCATTTGAGACACATGATATTTAATTTACACACACAACTGAAAAGTTGGAGGTGCATGTACCGGATCGGATTCAAACTTCTTATTAATCCAAACCTAATGTTAATTATAATGACCGGGAGTGACAATGTGCACTGTGAGGCACGGAAGCGAAACACTACAAACTTCCTAATTTAAAATGACGGCCTCCGTGGCGCAGTGGTATGCGCGATGGATTTACAAGACGCAGGTCCTGGGTTCGATCCCCGGCTGGGTCGATTGAGGTTTTCTTAATTGGTCCAGGTCTGGCTGGTGGGCAGCCCGCTTCCATCTTAGATTCCATTATCACTTACCATCACGTGAAATTGTAAGGGCTAACTTGTAAAGAATAAAAAAAAAACAAAAAAATCCTGGCTAAAGTTTTTTTACTAAAAATATTAAAAGAAATTTAAAGCTCGCAGTGTTTTAAAACTAGAATTAGGACTCGAACTCGAACAAAATTACTTCCGAGATTAACAAAGCCTATAGAATTACCAATGGACCACAAAGGCAGTCGCTCCCACATTACTGGAAAGTTTTTGAGACTATATTTTCGCGGAAAAGTAATAAATAGTTTATTATAATCTTAGAGATATTTGCAGCTGCCAATACTTAACATTGTAGTCATTCCAATATTATTCGGCCCTAAGTCCATCGGCTTTAGAAGTGTGTGCTGAGTAGGTATTTGTGGAAAAAATATGGTTTCCTTTTGCCTTAGATATTTGCCGCTATTAATAGATCCAAAAGTATTGTCGATCGGTTTCTTCAACGCATACCTACATAAACATTAATAAAGTAGATCTTAGTAAAAATACCAGATAAAGAAAATATTTTGTTGGATGTCATTTTATATGGATTCCATGGGTTATTTATTGTTATCTTTGGAATATTTGTCTGGTACAAATACTCGAATTAGCCTCTAAATTTACTAGTAGCTGATTGTGAAACAGCAGGTCTGGGCATTTTTTTTGACTTTTGTGACGCCAAGCAGCATTGCCGTACTCTGATTTGAAGGTTAAGCCGCATTTATATTTGTCTGACGTGACGCGTCGTGACACATAAGAACAGAATCGGTATCATACATTTTGCAACACATCAGAAGCCATCACGACATGTAACAACACATAAGTGTAAACGTTGCCATATAAAATGTATGATACCGATTATGTTCTGATGCGTCACGACACGACACGTCAGATAAATATAAATCCGGCTTTATGATTATCTGTCCTACTGCGGGCACGTAAGGCTTAAGAGTGTGCAATATGTAATTTGGTGGTTACAAATGGTTCTGGATCTCAGATTCTGGAAAAGTTAGGAGCCTGATTGAATTGTGTATTTTGTATAGCCTTATGACTACACAAAATACACAATTTGTAAAACTTTTCTCGATAGTTTATTTTTTTGAAAAATACATGTTTTGCTCACATTTTGCTTTCAATCTCAGGAAAAGCAAACTTTATTTTCTTAAATTTATGTTTTGTATAGAAAATTAGGTATATATCTTGAACATGGCCATTTTGTTTTTTTCGTTATGTTGTTTAATTTACTTGCAATTAGGTAAAAATGGTTATGGCGCTCATGTCATAAAATTTGCGTCGCGCGTCAATCGCTCCGTGCTTTTCAGTCACGTGAAAGTCATAATTCGGCGTCTCGCTTGCGCTTCGAATTTTATCCATATCGTACCGACGTGCTGCGCGCTCTTAACCTCATACCTTGTATCTTATACCATACCTTATACCTAAGGTTGGCAGGCACTGGGTACCCCATCGCATGGACGTGTGCCTTGTATGTCTTGCGAATGTTAGTCTGTTTACACTAAATCATTGGTAAGTCATTTGTTTCTTCCTTCAGCTAATATCACTTATCTACACTAATACTAGTGGTCCCGGTTAAGCTTCGCTTTGACTCAGCCCCTACTCCTGTCCTAATCTACTACTACCCTACCCTACCTCTACCCTACCCCAACCCTACCACTACCCTACACTAACGTCAATCAATTGTTTTGCGGACGCCCGCGACTTCATCCGCGTGGAATTCACTTTTTAACCGACTTTCAAAAAGGAGGAGGTTCTACGTTCAGCTGAATGTATGTTTTTTTCACTAATCCCGCCGGAACCATGGATTTTCTGGGAAGAAAATTAGCCTATGTATTGTTATTTTGTATTTTATTAATCCAGGATACTATCTATCTTCTTTTTAAATTTCAGCCAAATCGGTTAAGTATTTGCGACGTTAAAGAGTAACAAACATCGATACAAACTATCGCGTTTATTAAGTATTATATATTAAGTAGGATTTTAAGCAATTCAACACTATAACAAACACTAACTATTAGTGAAAAACGCATAAAAATCCGTTTAGTAGTCCTTGTTTTTCACCAAAGCAATTACTTGCGTCAATTATTAAATGATGATCTCAATGGTTTCTGATTTCAAACAATATCAAAAAAAAAAATTAACAAAAAATATCATAAAAATCGGGGCTGTTGATAAAACTATACAGATATGTAGTTAGAGATAGTAGAGTCGTGATAGCCCAGTGGATATGACCTCTGCCTCCGATTGCGGAGGGTGTGGGTTCGAATCCGGTACGGGGCATGCACCTCCAACTTTTCAGTTGTGTGCATTTTAAGAAGTTAAATATCACGTGTCTCAAACGGTGAAGGAAAATATCGTGAGGAAACCTGCATACCAGAGAATTTCTTAATTATCTGCGTGTGTGAAGTCTGCAAATTCGCATTGGGCCAGCGTGGTGGACTATTGGCCTAACCCCTCTCATTCTGAGAGGAGACTCGAGCTCAGCAGTGAGCCTTATATGGGTTGATAACGTACGTAGATATGTAGTATATTGTTCCATCTTACAATACAGTCAGGTAAACAACAAATAAATAAAACATCATTACCATTTCAAAACATTTTATTATTATTATTATAAAGTAACATCACGCGCTCTCACACAATAAGTAATACTTATTCCAATAACATAACTCGAATAATATACACGATGTCCACAATAAATGTATATTGTATATTGTATATTGTATATATTTTATATAATTATACATTTAAGCAATACACACCGATGCCAGCGGCTTAACAAATCACATAAAACAATGTTGGCCGCGACCGCCTAGCTCCAGTGTGTATTATCCATTATATAACATTAGGATCCATCCGAAAATGGCACTTAACACTTTCAGAATAAAGTTTACAATTCAACAGTAACCCTCAAGATAAATAAACGAATTTGAAAAATGAGGGAGAATAATAAAATTTTCTGAAATAAGAAAATAATAATAGTTGAATTTTTTTAATTAACTTCTTAGAGAGTCGATATACATTTCCTGTTAATTCGATATAAAGAGGCACTTTGTTATTATTTTCATATGATGTCCAATAAACATTTACCTACTATTTTATTGGGTAAGTAGTAATGCAATTTAATTATACTCGTATCATTTAGATAAAATATATTCAGGCCACTTTTTAATAGAAATTCTTATCGAAGTTGAGAAAGTTTCTCGGTAAACACCAATATTGTCAATTTACACACACAGTACTAGTCATTAATCGATACAAATTTATCATCGATTGAACTACATTTATATTACAAATGTCTGATCGGATTGTCATGCACAAACATGTAGAAATCCTAATATTTCTCAATATAAACTAAACCCAACTCGCCATCCCTACAATTTACAAGTAAAATTGACAACACTTTTAGGCTAGTGACACACTTTACTTGTGTAACAATGAACACACGTAAAGTGTGTTCTTGTGTAGTGTGTTAAAAATGTTACATGTATTGTGTGTGTAACATCAGATTTTATGTATTTTTTTAATCTTCGCACATATTCTGAAAATACCTATTATGAAAAATTATTGTTCAGTATATAAAGCTTCCTGTTATTGTTTAGTATATAAAGAATACTAAAATATTATGACCATAGTTTTTAAAAGTCTCGTTAAGTCCTTAATGATATACATTTTAAGGACTATAATTTCATGTCCCCAAAATAAAATAAGATTTGGATAATATAAATATAAGAATTAGTGTACAATATAACAAAATTTTTCAATTGTTAAATAGTTTTAAAGAAACAAAGACTTTTCAACAAAGAATAGGAGAAAACACGTATTTCATAATTTCATTAAAAGTGTACCTTTAATAAATAGTAATATAAATTTTATAATTTTTAAGTTATTACAAACTTTAAGGCAACGTTGTATTGGCTTGGTCCTTTTTAACCATTAGTAACAAGCAGTAGATATTATTTTACCTGGCAATATTTATTATAATTACAAATATGTATATCATCATAGCAAACTAAACATAGTTTGGTCAAAACGACCAGCTGTGCCGTCCCGGTCTGCGGCCAATTGTTCGGCGGATTTCTTCAATTAATATGGTCGCTGTGGCCACTAGTCGTGATCGTGGCCGCTTAGTGCGCTAAGTCCTTTAGGTACAGTTGGATGCAAACTTTATGGCGTCTGGGAAATTAGATTCAGGTGTCGCTACGTGCAGGTCATAAAGTCAAGACGCGTGAGGCGGCTGTAGGAGAGAGGCGCGCTTACAGTACTGCCGCCGCGCCCCTACGTAAACACGATGTTACGAAAGGTCATAAAGTTTGCATCGTACTGTACCATATATATTTTAGGTACTAAAAAATATACTACTTAACTTTGTTCATTCGTTCGTTGCGACCTCGAGTTTGTTCTTTATACAACAAGCTAAAATAAGTACGATCTTTGGATTTGGCTACGCGAAAATTTAAATGAGAATTTCTGAAACTTGAATTGCGACCGTGAAAGTATATCATCATATCCAAAGGATCGAAAATAATGATTATGATAACTTGTAGTTAACATAATCATTATTTTCGATTCATACTTAAGCCAGGTTTACATAACGACATTCTTAATTAAAACAGCAATCTAATAATTGACTTTCCGCTCTTTAATGCATTACAATATAGAGGATAGAGTTTAGGAGATTGATATTATATACTTAGATGATATTAAATAATTGTATTCATTCGAAATTTTAATTTATAAAATATATCCAAAAGATTTTCATAAAAAGCAGGAACTCTCCATTCTACGTGTTAGATATGTAGTAAACATATATTTTAAGTTTTACTTAAGATTTACTAATTTACATTATTTATTTTCAGATTAAATCTATTAGTAGATAACAATTGTCTTGATCAAATATCGGTTGGTCATGATACAAAATATGTCCATTACAAGCCTCAGTAAACACAGCGAACATGAAAAACGTTACAGCGCCATGTAAGCCTACGTTTACATCATAATCAACCTCTATACACGCACCATTCGGTCAGCAAGCGCAAAACTTGCCCGTACTCGGCTCTCGATTGTTCTCACCGTTAGCAATCTTGTGGTCAAGCGCGAACTTCTCGCCGTCCTTGTCGTTGCTGTGTAGTAATTTGTCATTTAAAAGAATCTGAAATAAAGAATACAGTATGTATTGAACAGCTCACATGTTGTGGTTCAAACTCTAGCTCGAATTTTGGTCAATTCCAAAATAATTTTATTTTCAATTTATGTAATCAATCACAAATCTCGATAGCAAATAAACTCAAACACAAGCATAGTTATACTGTGTTAAATAAAAAATCCATTTTGTAGATAGTTATTTTTAAAAAAATCGAGTTATAATAATAACATGTAGATATTATGATTAAAAACGTTCCTCCTCAGTTTTGTATGTCAGTCCTAAACTAGTCAAACAGAGTCAACACAAATTGCATTCAAAAAATTATTAATTTACTGGCATGAATGTAATTAAGATGAAACAGGTTCTTTTACAAGAGGTTAAGGGCTTAATTGACCACATTCATCTTCCAAATAATATTACGAGTATGTTAATTTGTCAAAAGCACCCATTTGATTATCTCACAGTTTATGTATTACACTAAAGGTTGACATATGGTTTTAATTAAAATTATTTATTAGAAGTAACAAAATGTAAATTAAGTTGTAAGATTTCACAGAATTCATAACCATAGGCCTTACAAATCTTACAAAAATGCAGGTCTTACAGCTACTTCAGTGTGAATTATAATAATACAACATTTTCTCGTAGATTTTTTTATAGTTTTTTTTATTTTTTTAGTAGTTATTCCTAAATATATAAAGCAACAGCTATTTTTTTTAATAAATATGGTCGGGTTTATTCTTAAAAATAGATTGTGTTAGTTAATGTTGAATTCCGATATCGTATTTTGTTTTTTTTTATTTTATGTTTACAATATGCGATATACATCACAGGCAGGTAGGCAGTGGTAACATCCGTATTTATACAATTACAAAGTAAATCTAAAAAAAAATAAACAAAATGGCGTTAAAAACAAAATTGTAGAAGATTATCTTAAATTTTAATAGTCAAAAAAAAACTACAATAGCTTAATAATACTCATGTGCAGGAAAATGCACACTATGCTAAGCGTGCTTCGGAAAACCTTATAGAAAAGAGCTTTAGTAAAGCTAAAAGTATAAACTGTTACCTTCTTGGATTGCACAAACAGTAAAATAATTGAATTAAAATTTTGTTATTTTTCGCTCTGTGTAAACCTTGCTTTACAATATAACATTAGATAGGGTTGTCACTTCTGGATACATTTGCAAGAATTCAAATGTACTTGTAAAATATTATAATATGTTCGAACAATGGTAAATAACATTGAAACATAAGTAATATAGTATTTTGATTGCAAAAATAGCGTTAAATGATAAATTACACTGTATAAAGTACACTAGCTTTGTTGGAGTAGTTTACTTGAAGGAAACATATGTATATTGTTTTATTTTTTAGTTAAGTACATCCATAGACGTAGGGTGATATGTATGAGTTAACCAGACCATCCCCGTTCCCGTAGGAAAACGGGGATAAAATATAACCTATAGGACTCGGGGATAGTGTGTCTTCACAACATTGAAAGAATTTTTCAAATCGGTTCAGTAGTTCCAGAGCCTTTACAAAACATACAAACAAACAATCAAATAACTTTATAATATTAGTACAGACTAGCGGACGCCCGCGGCTTCGTCTGCGTGAAAGTCGATGTAAACTACTTTCAACTACCCCTACCCTACCCTACCCCTACTCTACCATAACCCTACCCTACCCATACCCTACCCCTACTCCTACCCCAACCTACCCCTACACTACCCATTAAAGCTGCACACGCGACGGAAGTTTGAAAATTGGAGTAACTTCTCCCGTTTTCCCAACATTTTCCTTCACTGCTCTTCTCCCATTGATCGTAGCGTGATGAAAAGTATACTATAACCTGCCCAGGAGTATGAAGAACAATCGTACCAAGTTTCGTTAAAATCCGTCGAGTAATTTTTGTTTGTATAAAGAACATACAGACAGACAGACAGACAAAAAATTTACTGTTTGCATTATTGCTATCAGTATCGATCACTAATCACCCACTGATAGTTATTTTGGAAATGTATTTCATGTACAGAATTGACCTTTCTACAGATTTATTATAAGTATAGATAATATTAGTATGGATTCAGCCGTAAGCTTACGCTCAATATAACCAAACCTTTACAAATGGCATTTCTTGTAATATCACTGTCATAAAACCAACAGTTTTATACCACCAGGATGCTATTGTCTTTAATAAAATAATCCACTTCTAGGTTTGATGCGCGTCCATTATGATACCTACCTAACTTAATAGCTTGCTTTGTAAATGTCAAACTAAAAATATTTTTGCTTGGCGGAACTGAGTCGTCTATAATAAATATAATAATTTGAGTCAAGCAAAATGCATTAAAACTGATAATTTATAATGTATTTTAATAATAATGTAATGTATTAAACTACTTTAATAAAAAAATACTTTAGTGTCAGGCACACTAAAGTATTTTTTTATTAAAGTAGTTACTGTGCCCCACATTTTCATCCGCGTGGATTATTTTACCATATTACATTTTTTTTTATCTGTGCCAAACATCCGATGACGGCCGCGTGGCGCAGTGGGTAGTGACCCTGCTTTCTGCATCCACGGCCGTGGGTTCGATTCCCACCACTGGATAATATTTGTGTGATGAGGGTGTTTTCCAGTGGCTGTGTGTATTTATACAATATATAAGTATTTATATGTAGTATATAATTGTATATTAATATTATAATATCAACTATCTTAGCACCCATAACACAAGCTACTCTGTATGCTTACTTTGGGGCTAGATAGTGATGTGTATTGTTTAAGTATATTTATTATTATTATTTTATTTATTTATCCATAAAATATTCGGATATCATTCAATATTCGAACGCGACTTCTTTTGCGACCACGTGAAATTTAGTTATTTAAAAATCCCGCAGTACCACGAATAATTCCGGAATAACAATCTGTGTGTGTTTGTGTGTTAAAGTACCTGCAGTCATTATACCTACATTGCGTATTTCTGACAAATCCATTCAGTACTTTTTGCTTTTATAATATGAATAGGTTATGAAGCATTTACTGCGCATTTTACTTTTTTTTCGGTGAAACCTTTAGCATAGTATTAGGAACCATAAGTAAGTGAAATTGTTCTTAAGCGTTACCAAAAGAGACCTTCCTTTTTTAGTTCTGTTTTGGTATATATTTTTTTTAATATTTCACTTTTAATTTCACACACAAAGGCACCTATCAAAATTTTTGTACCTTACTATTGTAACCAAACCAAAATAACGCATTGCCACTACAATACAATGTATGTGAATAGTAGCAATAGGTACGATAGATAAAAATCTAATAACAATTCATATAGAACAATGTTTCAGACCAATGTAAATCTCTTATACTTAAGTATAAAAAGATAAGCAATAATGTCATACCTATCTACACACCAGATTGCGTAATAGTATAAATTAACACAAATAATAAGATAAACTAATTGCTAAAATAATATTATGCGACGTAAATTGGCCGTGGGAACTTACAGATTATTATATAAAACCTGTTTACTTGCCAAAATTTTATTTAAACATCTCTTTCTTATGACTCTGTTAACGATTTAGCATATATATGTACACGTATATTTGTTAAGTTTTCTAATAGATATATTTTGAGAAGAGAAAATTCTAGACGTAGAAGATAATATTAAATTCCACAGAACAAAACAACTTAAACAAAAAATAAAAACTATAACCCGACTATGTAAACACACTTGTTTACATATTCACATTTTAGACCACTGTCTAAAAAGGACGAAATAAGAAAATATTTCAGATAGAAATCCAGAAATGCATAGGTACTAAAATGATCATGATACATGGGGATACATGGGGGATGCATACTCTGGGGATTCATTACGTACCTCTATTAGAAGAGAAATTTCGCAATTTGTTCCTATAGTACGTATAGAGCCTCAATAGCTCAACGGAAGAGCGGTCGGACTCACCACCGAGGGGTGGGGGTTCGATCCCCGCCCCGTTGGTCTATTGTCGTACCCACTCCTTAGCACAGTCTTTCCCGACTAGTTGGAAGGGAATGGGAATATTGGTCATATTTAAAAATATGGCAAATATCTTTTTAAAAAAAAAATGATTGAATGAATGAAAATTTAATGGAGGTGTTCCTTGCATAATCACAGTAGGTCTAGTAAATCACTCAAACTATCCTTGACATTGCGATAAGATAATTTAATTAAGACAATAATTGCCAGAGCGATGGCGAGCAGAGAAATCGCTCTAGCAGTGGTCGTAAAGAGCTTTAAAAATTGCTGGAATTTTAACAGGTTCATTCAAAGTGTCTGAGAAGAAAGAGGCCCTGAATCATATTTTTTTCTGCCCAGTGCTTCTTGAGTAAGTTATATTTTTCGTTATTAAGATATTAACCGACAGGCTGCAGATAGATCTGTTAAAATATGTATATATATATATTTTAACAGATCTATCTGCATATATATATGGTTTGTATTATCCTTACCTTATTAACTAAAGATCGTGCTGCCTCTTCAATGTTAATGTTCTCTTTAGCAGAGGTTTCGAACCAGCCGGCGAAGCCCTTCTCCCGACAGTATTCGTCCATCTTTGCAGGAGAATTTACTATCCCCTCTTTCTGCTGGTCACACTGTTGGACAAAAGTTTCATTTAAAATAAATATTTTAGGAAAAGAGAAAATCAAGAGAGTGGTGAAATCGACAAATCAGTTCCTTTAGTTGTCGCATTGAGACAGCTATGTTAAACCAGACGTTTTTTTTACTCTTGCTTAATTAATAGTTATACCACTTAACAGCCACAATGTCCTAGAAATTGCGTGGTACATCAACTCGTTTCGACGCTCGGAAAATTTTGTTACCTGGTAACCCAGTTAGCTACCAGAATCAAGAATGTTCGTAAATAAAAAAGTTGAGCGTCTCATCAAGATGAAGCTGTTTAGGGAAAATTAACTTGATTGTAATCAATTGTAAAAATGTTCCACGGATCCTGGGCTAAAAACTTAGTTTGACAAGAAAATAATTTGAGAGTAGGAAGTTTAATCTTTATGGATCGGATCAAGTGTTCTTAAACAGAGCGGACGTCTTGATTCATTGAAAGTTCGCTATTTTCGCCACATGGAGGTGTCGATAATTGTGCGGGTTTACAGTAAAATCGCCATAACTAATACCCATGTTTATAAATTATTATTTGTTAAAATGCGTATGAAAACATATCTATAATAAACAAGAAATTTGCATATTTATCAAAACATATTTAGACCTATCTTTGAATTTTATCACCTTTCAGCCTAAAACTTTTAATTACAAAAATCACATTGTCATTACGATACTTTTCATCACAACGGTCATTATCACAATCTAACTATATATATTTTCGCTTAATTAGATGAGAAAACTGAAACTAAACTATTAAATTACAGTATGGATCATTTAGACTTAATAATTCCTCAGGGGACTTGACATTTCAAAAGTGCTTGTAAGCGTACTTGAAATCAATGAACTTTGTCTTTGAGGGCTTCAAATGCGTGAGGTCTAGTGACAATGATAGTGTAGTAGCGTTT